>NC_053450.1:30615743-30749861 GCF_015227805.2 Hirundo rustica | reverse complement strand
TTGAAAGTGGGAGGGAAATAGCAGAAAAAGCCACGTTTACTTTGATGACACTCCTACTGGTCTGCCAAAATGCAGGAAATGCAGCTCTCAGTGCTGTTTGGAGACAATCTGAATGATTTTGTGGGTATTTTGATCCAAGCAGAGATAAAGACTCAGAACAAATTCATTGTGTGGAGGAGGAACTGCACAAACTGAACAGCAAATATTTCTCCTCAAGCTACTGAATCTTCAAGGCAAAGTTCCTTTGTGTGTATCTCTACACCATAACTCATCCAACAGTCATACTGTATGTTAGGTATATATGCAGGATATCTCAGTCAGCATTCTAAACTCTTCCTGTAAAGCCTGTTCGTTTGCTATGTGTCTGTACAGCAGTTCCAATCTAGGAGGCAAATAAGTAAGTAAAATATCTTTAATTTGCTAGAACAAGTATTACACAAAATAGATTTTGTTTCTCAAGAACAGCAGATAACTGTTTTATTATACAAGAAGGACGACTGTTTTCTTATACAAAAAGTTCTTATATATTTCTTATATTAAGGTTTACATTCTCAAAAGTTTTCCTGGACTCAGGCCCCCAAAAAATAAAGTAGTGTATTGTAAGCTAAAATAGAAGTATTTTTGCTGTTACTAAAAAAATAATGAAGTATTTTGTCTTGTGTCACTTCTCAGATTTGAATACAAAGACACACACACACAAAAATCTAATTTTTGTTAGCACACAGAAAAATGAAATCATACCATTTGTGAACTTTAAAATCATTTGGAAATGATGCATTTGAATATAGTTTAGATCCAGTAGATAAAGATGAAGAAGAAATAAGACAAATGCAGAAACTACTACTACATTTAAGAATGCATCAAATGCCATCCTCTCTTAGTGTTGACTCGGTTATCCTAGGTCTTCAGTATCTCCCAAAGGCTGAACTCCAAGAAGATAGAAAACAGGCAGTCAACAGAAGAAAGAAGATATATTAATTGGCAAAGTAGTTCTGCCAAAATATTACTTTGTTACCTTTTTAGCTGGATAAAAAGGAATAACTTTCTCCCAGTGGAAAGCATAGAGACAAACCTACACAGAAAAGAAACAAATCATTAAAAGGACACATCGAGATGCTATAAACTTACATCTTTGACTGCTGACTCTCCTGCAGCCTAATCTAGAGCTGGTACTGTCTCCTCACAGGCATGTGTGAGTTGAATTTCCAGGAGGGGTATATCACAGAAATCAAATCTCTCACTTCTACCTATTGTTAAACAAACAAACAAACAAATAAATAAATAAATAAACAAAGGCAGGTGCATTTCTTACTGCTTCTTTCTGTGTTTTATGTATGACACACAGTTGTCAATGCATGCTTGGGGATCCTGGTGCCTGTCTGCTGAAATACACTTTTCAGCACACGTGGGTGATAGGATGGTTGCTTTACAAATCCCAAGTTCTCTTAGACACAAGCTGGACATTGTCATGCTCAGCTCTCCCCACGCAGCTGTACTTAGGGATATGCGTAGTACCAGACTAAGACATATCTAAGAAATTTTCAGTAGTAATGTCTACATATTCCACCCTAATTCTGGATCATTCTCTAGCATTTAGGTGCTGAAATACTTTTTGGAACATATTCATAGAATCTTATTTTTTCTGTTTGAGAACTAATCACATTTATTTTTTATTTAGTCTTTTTTTTTGTGAATATAAAGTTTAAAATAAGTTCTCCCTTATATGTTCCTAGGAAACTACTAATTTCTACACGTCTGTTTTCCAACCCCATACAATAACTTTAATATTTATCCAGCAACTGCTGCCCCAAGGCTCCTGAGAAGAGGAAATTCTGCTATGTATTTCAGCAAATAAGTCATCTAAGGTGCAGGAGGAAAGAGAGTACAATAATTTATACAGAGTTTTACTTTGTTTTTCCCTTTACACAACAGAAATTAATTATTTTTGCTAGTTGTTGGCAATTATTTTTGTCGTATTTCTGGTGAGTTTGTATTCATTAACTAATATACAGATTCAAGACTTGTCTAAAATTATATTGCAATATATACAAAATAAGCTATCCAGATTAATATCATACCATATAAAGATGACTAAATAGTGATATTATCAGAGTTCCAAAAATATATATTTCTTTAGTGTTTGTAATTTCTCTCACAAAATAATAAACTAATATTTCTTCTTCACTTTTCTTTCTGGTAGTTGATAAAGGCACTGTTCAAGAGAGGAATCTGTAGTGTCAGCCTTTTCCGATTTGCCCAGGAGCCTTTATTCAGATCAGAAATTGGTTAAGTAAAAAGCCAAGAGGCTTGGAACTGTTAATGGAAGCAACTATTAACTTTGGATCTACAAACTATTTCCACATTAGAGCTATCTCAGTCTCTTTTTTTTCTTTTTGTACACATTTTTTTTACACACAAGGTACACTCTCTGTTCTCCATTACAAATTAGCAAAACCTTTTTTTTCCTAACTGTATTATTTTACTGGATAGTGGCCAAACTATTAGTTATACATAGTGTTTCTTATATTCCTTCCCAAATTTGAGCTGATTATTAAAATAATATTGGGTTTTTTAAGAAGTGAAACACTATTTCAGGTTACACTGTCTCTGTATAAACTGTCATTTCAGCTAACATCAGCAACAATGTATTTTTCCTGCACTGTAATTGTTTAGGCATGATTATTTTCTCATTGCATGCAGCTACTGTTGCTAATTAGAAATAATATGTGCTGTATTTAGATATAAACTTATTAATAAAATATTTCATTAGAAATGTTTGATTTAGAATTAGTTAAGTGATGGCTTGGTAAAAAGAAATGTCTGGATTTATTATTTATTGAGTAAAACCACCATAGAAATATTTTATGCTTTTAAGATTATTTCAGATTTAAGATGGAATTATTAGTTTATTTCAAACTACCATTACTCTAAGGGCATTTTTGATTCCTGTTCTGTTACTACAGAATTTTTTTCCCTAGAAGTCTTAGGAAGATTTGTATCTAGCATAAGATTTGGTCGTTACTACTAGGCTGAGTGATCAGCAGCCAGACATTGGACCAGTATCTCATTTCCTGTTTTCCGCAGGTGTCTATTGACATATAGGAAGCAATTTCTTCCTGGCAGTCAAATTATTTTACTTGGTTTGGATGGACAATCTTGTTGACTGGTTTCCTTGACACTGACATGAATCAATAAGGACACAAGCCATTCCATGTTCATGAAGCTGAGGTGGCCATCACAGTAAACTGCTTATTATGCATTACCACTTACACTTAAATGTGAGAGAGGAGAGACAATGTCTTGTAGTTTCAGATTCCAAGCTATGTAACAAACTCTGACTCCTGGTTCCAAGAACCTAAGGATCATAAATCCTGCATGCAAAATATCATTCTAGTGTTTTCAGGGACTAATAACTGTTTAAATTGACACAAATTAAATCAACATGTAGACACTGTTGGAGGTTTTGGTATAATAAATCCTAGGACCTTTTTGTTCATGCTTTAATAAGTTACCTTTTCATTTAGACTGAAGTTTCTTTACCATCAATTTAATTTATTGCTTAGTTTTCTCTCATTTTAATGTGATACATATACAACGTCTTCTCCAGTGTCTTTAAAACAATTTGCTGCTTCCAAATCAGTTGTCTCATCTTACCTTAGTCTACATGAGACTCTAACAGCTAAATAATTTCCCTTTTTATTCTTTTGTTTTACAGTTACCAGGTTTACACGTTGGAAACGTTTTCTCTTGCTTCTTAGTATCTAGAGGCTTCTAATCAAGTACTCCTGAAACTGTTGTGTCCTTCAGTTTAACTGCTTGACTTGGTTAGCTTTACCTTGATGACTTTCAATTCTCAATGGCTTTTCAACATATAAATTAAATGTTTCATCTGAAATTGGATTGAACATAGATGCTTTCAATACTTTTACTCATTATCTGTAAGTATGTTCATTAATCAACATTTCCTATTTTAAAATAAAATGTATTATTCTGACACTTGTGATTATGGTTTCCTAGCAACTTTCTCCAACCAGTCTTTCATTTCCATGGTCTAAGGCCAGAAAGGAGTGAAGATAACCCTAATTCTGCATGTGGTTTAATCCTTTTCTCCATGTGGTATAACTTGGATTTGTTAAAGGAGCTGATATCTGTAATTTCATTGGACTAATGATAAAATACAGTATTAAACTTCCATTCTACATGTCTGTGTAACCTATATCATAGAAAGAAAAATCTTTTCCCACCTATTCACTTGAAGCCTGCAGTTAGCAGGCTGATTGTTTTTCACACAGAAAACTCCAGCAAGGCATCTTGAAAGAAAAAACTTAATTCAATAGGTTTTTTCAATACCTCAGTAAGAATCAACTTTTTTTCATTTTACATGCTGCTCTCCTCAATCCAAGTGGCTGCATGAGGTAAATTTTCTTGTCCCCAGTTGCCAAGTGCCTTCTCATTTTTCAAGTCCTCCTTACGCTTTTCTCTGAAATTACTTCCTCTTCTTTTTATGTCCGTAAGTCTCTCTCTCTATATATATTTCTTTTTTTTTTTTTTCTCCTGGAACATATTTTCGTGCCCTGTCACAGCTCGTTCTTACAAAATTGTGTAAACTCTTCTCCTTAGGTGCCTGATCTTACAATCTCTGGCACCCTGTGGGACAGCTGCACTGCTTTCAGAAGAGGGAAGTCTAATTCTACCCGCACTGCTTTCAGAAGAGGGAAGTCTAATTCTTCAGCAGTAGGTTTTCAAAACAGTAGTTCATAAACCACCACATATCTTTATATATGTATAAACTTACATAAAGATACCCATTCTTCCTTTCTATCAGGGTGCAACTTCTTATTTTTCACCATTTTTGAATTTAGGGCTGAACAGATCTTTTTGTGCTGGTTTTCACTCATTCCATAGCCCCATCTTCATGGACAGACAAGGAGAAAGCATGACTAATGACAACATCAGTGTTCAACCTTCTATGTAAAGTTGAAATTAAGTATCTGATCCTGTTTTTGAATTTAGATTTGCTAGTCATCCATACTGTTTACAATGTAATTTAATACAGACGTGCAGGAAAAATTCTGTAGATTTTTGAAGGCGTGAAAGCCTGCATATGCTCAGGGCTTTAGTATGGGCTCAAGGTTTTGTTTCTATAATCTGCATAGGGCAAATAGAGGTAGCTTGAGTGCACTGTCCTCTAGGAGGTATGACAAATACAGTTTTTCTTTGTTGAGACAGTCAACGTCCTGATCCTGTGTGGTTTGGAGCCACACATAAGTTTAGAAAGAAAGAGCCTAGGAGACAGGCTCTTGAGGCAGGCTCTTAAGTCATGCTTAACCCAGTCTAGGCTTTGCCTCGTTGTCTTTTCAGAGAAAGAACTTGAATGGGAATGAAGAAATTATTTCTGTAGCACTGTTTTTAAGAAATCATGGATTCTAGCCTGGAAACATGGGCACGAACAGTTTGAGCTTCTCTGCTTATTCTAATATTAACAGGAGGGAAACCACTCAAGGATTCTGGCTGGGAAAGAAATGAACAGGAGAAGAAATAAAGAAGTAGAGAGCATGCTGAGGCACCCACAGATCCTTCTGCAGCACCTGTGATGTCAGTTAGAACCGATGCTGCTTTTATGACTCCCTAATTCTACTGATGTCTTTTTTTTGTGAGGGTTAATGGAAGAAGGCAGCATGCATCTAGTCTGTTTTCTGCAGCATGCATCTGAGCTACTATTGAGCTCAGTGACACTGAACAATCTGAGAATACTTGCAATACATGGAGAATACCTACCAAGTGAAATGTGTTAGAAATTACGTAGAAATTAACTCTCTGTGGCTGTTTATAGATATAACACTCACTTGTGCCCAAGCATTCAAAGCCATCATCTACGATGGGTAGTGAATTTACTAACATAGATGAGAACTATGCCATGTATACTGGCCAGAGTACCAAAAAACCCAGGTCCAGACAGGTATAGTTTTCTGGTATATGTATAGCATAGCTGGTAAATGTTGAACTCCTGAATCTGATCTGGTCAACAAAGATCAATCAGATCTGTATTTTCCTGTTTTCTCAAACATTCAACAGAAGTTTCTTCTTTAGGACATTCACTGTTCATTTTCAACATCAAATTATATAGTATTTTTTTGGATACAGATACAAGATAAGGCACTAAGGAAGTGCTCATTGAAACACAATAATTTACCAGCAATTCTGGATAAACAGGGAGGTCCCTGCTTAGTGGAGGTTGGCAAATGTGACACTCATCTCCAAGAAGGGACAGAAAAAGGATCTGGGGAACTACAGGTCTGTCAGCCTGACCTCAATGCCAGGGAAGATCATCTTGAGTGCCACCATATGGCATGTGCAAGACAATCAGAGCATCAGGCCAAGCCAGCCTGCTTTGGAAAAGGCAGATCCTGCTAGACCTCATCCTACCTGCTGATGCAGCCTCACCTCAAGTCCCGTGTGTAATTCTTTTGGAGCTGCAATATAAAAAAACCATTAAACTGTTAGAGAGTGTCCAAAGGAGGGCAACGAAGATAGTGAAGGGCCTTGGGTCACTAGGTCTGCTAAGCCTGGAGATGACACTGAAGGGAGAGTTAAGGGACAGGCACCAATCTCTTCTCTCTGGTGACAAGTGACAGCTGGCTGAACATGAGCCAGCAGCGTGCCTGGCTGACCAAGAAGGCCAATGCTGGCTTACAGCAGCAAGGACCAGGACAAAGGCAATGATTGTTCCCCCTGTATTTGGAACTGGTGAAGCCGGTGGTGAAGCCACACCTCAACTCCTGTGTTCAGTTTTGGGCCCTTCACTACAAAAAAGACATTGAGGTGCTGGAACATATCCAGAGAAAGGCAACAGGGCTGGTGGGGGGTCAGGAGCACAAGTCTTATGAGGAGTAGCTGAGGGAGCTGGGGTTGTTTAGCCCAAGGGTTAGAAAACTCAGGGGTGACCTTTTTGATCTCTACAACTCCCTGAAAGGATCTGTGGCGAGGAGCGCATGGTGGGAGGGGGCGGTAGTTTCTTAGCCTGAACAAGTGATAGCATAAGAGGAACTGGTCTCATGCTGCATCAGCCGAGGCCTAGATTGCATATTAGGAAAAACTTCTTTATGGAAAAGGTTGTCAAGCACTGGAACAGGCTGCCCAGGAAAGTAGTTGAGTCATCATCCTGGAGATATATAAAAGACCTGTACATGTGGTACTTGGGAACATGGCTTGGTGGTGGACTTGACAGTATTAGGACAATGGTCGGATTTGATCATCTTAGGGGTCTTTTACCAATTAAATAATTCTTGGATCCTATGATTCTAGATTGGATCTTGCTGGTTTTATCTCATTGATTCTCATGTTTGGAGGAATGTTCTCTCTATGCTATGTTAAGAATAGTAGCAATGGAGAAAACAAAATGGGCAATACAAGATACAGCAAGACTTAAAGCGGTATAGAACATTTTCCTGCTGACTTAATCTGTGCATTTTGCTACTACAAGCTTCTTCTCTAAGGGCTAAATTCAACCCCATCTTGGAGGTGTCAATAAAATTAATTCCTCCTACCGGAAAAAAAAAATAAAATTATTTCTGGTTCCTGCTGCTTGCCGGCTACTATTCTGGTTTCTCTGCTTCAAACTTTCTCTATACCTTTTCACTTTCATCTTAATATATTCCTTTGTCTCCTTTGCCTCCTTCAGCTATCAGAATTGAATTTTGTATCTACATAAGTTAATGCCATGGAAATATAGTAGAGTGGATTCTATGTTATACAGAATAGAATTAAACAAAATTGCACACACTTGCAAGAAGTATTTTTTAGGTCTATTCTTCATTTCTGGCTCATTGTGAAAAACAGAAATTAATTAACTAGTTAATTACTGGTTCTTAGAAAAATAAACTCTAATTTTTTTTTTTTTTTAAAGGGAAGAAAAAAGGCAAATTTGTTAGACAACAAAAATTAGTGGCTGATTACTATGGGAAATTTTTATATTTTGAAGCATTAAACAAGAAGGAAAGTATGGAAGAAAGGAATGAAAAGAGCAAGAAAGAAGAAACAAAGGAGAAGAGAAAGAATGAAGAAAAGAAGAAACAACAGTTACATTTTGTTTAACCTCAAAGAAAGATTTTGCTCTCCTGCAAGTTATTAACTTATGCACTTGCTATGAAATCAGCATTGTGAGTAAGTTGATAGCCTGTACAGGGAAGGAAAGAATGGCAAGCTGATTACTTTATGGTTATTTCACAAAACTGATGAGACAGCAAATGATATTCAATCCTATTAAAAAGACTAAGCACAGCCTTTTTTCTACCCTTTAAAAAAAATTCCTACATTCCTTGTGCTGGGATTGGATGATATGATTCTACAATTCAGGGAGTCTGCAGAACATCTGCAATGAAATTGGTTTTCTGTGGAAAACTGATGAATCACTTACTGCCAATGACTGGAAGGAAAAGTACTTGTTTATGCCCTTATGTAATGAATTTTTATGAGGTGAAGTTTGCTGTTTATAAAAAATATATTTTCAGTTGCTGCAGATGTAAAATAATAGAATTCAGAATTTAGACCACCACATTACTGAAAAGGCAGTCACTAACAGAATATTATCATTTACTTGCAAAATGCCAAAATGGGGCTTTTACTTCTGTAATAGAATTTAAATTCCCATCCATTCCAAAAGGTCTTACAAGAGAAAAAAGAAAAAAGGCATGGACAATATTAAGTTACCTTCGTTAATATATTTTAAAATAAAGTGAATACTTTTACCAAAACATCCATGTTCTGCTTCAAAAAGTAGATCTAAAACATCACGCTCTTGAGCAGTTCCTGAGAAAGCAAGCAATGTCCCTCTGTAATAATGGAAAATCAATTACATTCTTTTCCTTGAATGGCCTCCAACAACCTCTTTAAAGCATGAGTTAAAGTAATAGCTTAGGTGTAGGAACTGACCATTTCACTGTTAAAAGCAACTTCTCACAATCATGTGTATCTTAAGAGAGTTTTATGCCTGCAAATTAATTAGTGGAGCTAATTTTAAGGATTAACCAAATCGTTTTATTCTTACATTCAGCAAGAGTTGAGCTTGATTGCTACAATTTTTTAATTTAGAATTTGAGACATTTCAGAAAACTATTTCACAACTTGAATGTTCTTTTTTGATCCTGCCATGTTTCCAGGAATAGCTGTATATGACTACAAATGTGCAGGTATCTATTCTTAATGACTAATGCATTTTGCATTTCTGCAGCAAAAACTGTTTTGCTGTATATATGAAAAATTTTCAATTGCCATTTTCTTCATACATCTAATTTCCATGTCCTGATATCCATATTGGTTCTGCAAGTATGGATAATGCACCTGTTCCTCCTGGATCAATTTATATTTTCATGAAATTGTGTTTTTGTGGCACTAAGCAATGATGAAATGAGCAACCCGCACATTTTTGTGTCTTGCCACTCTACTACCTTTGAAATTGTTGCAGGATGACTGCTGTTGCTGTTATCAGTCACAGGGATTGTGAAAGGATACAACAGAGACAGCATGCTACAGGTCCATCTATACCTTCTGCAATGGCCAGTTTGCGTAAACCTGGAGACAACTAGTCAAACACAACTGAACTGCTACTCTATTTTCCACAATGCACGTAATAGAAGCTGTGCCACTTGGCTAATTGCCCATCCCATGCTTGCATCTGCAGCATGCTCTGGTCTTTCAAGCATTGCTTTTGGAGAAGAAATACCATACACCACATGGGACCATTTTGTCTTCCATATATGGAGTGAACAGCAGTGAGTGCACAGTTTTTGCATACAACAGGCCCTCTGAAATCCTCATGTTGTTTAACTTGCAGCCACATTCCACTAGAGCTCTGATTCTTGTGTAGAGCACCTGCCTCCAGTTTTGCCCTATTCTTACCCTTTTTTGATTGTTTTAATACAAAATAAATCAGGGATAGGTTATTATTGGTAATGCAACAGTCATGGAGATGTTGAATCCTTTATGAAAAGTGCAATGAATGGCAGCACACTGGCCAACTTTATCATACTTTGCAGCATTTTGTTCTCTTAGGAGACCCAAGATCAGAAAAGTATGCAGCTAAGGATTTTGTACTTATTAAAAGCTGCCTGCAAGACATAGAACTACCTGCACCAGCTATTGCTCTTACCTGAAATAGAACTGCATTTTTGCATGCAGATCAACAGACAGTTTTAAGAATTCTGAAACCCCAGGTGTGCTCTAGAGAAAAGATGACTAGTTGGCTTTAGCAGATGCCTTCGCATGTTTGTGATTCACCTGGGCGTGTGATTCATCTGGGGCCAGCCTGAAAGGGACTCTGCCCACAAACGTCTTTTCCTTGAATGATACTGGGCCACTTTGCCAGGCTTGTGCCAGCTCTTCGCTTTAGAAGTGGACACCCCTGGAATGGCAGAAACTGAAGACTATGGTAACAATTCAGGTGGATGTTTTAATGTTGTCAGCACATAAAACTATCTTGGGAGGTTGAAGGCAGGCAGCTGTAATCTATTCAACAAATTTTACTAAGAGTTTCTCCAGGGAATAGGCAAAGCATTGAAGCATCATTCTGAAACTGCTGCTGCTGTTTGGGTTGCATGCACTGTGACTTGCAGCAGCTCAGGCTACCGTACTGTATTAAAAGCAAACGACCATCAGTTTTATTATCTGTCGTAGCAATACTCTCCTGTGCCCAGTATTGTGCCCAGAATGCCACAATATTCTCTTCAGTACAAGGCAACACAGCTTCCTAGCAAACACACAGTGAAGTCTAACAGCTATGACTAATCTGCTCAAAAGAAGAAATGTGAAAAAGATAATTTGCTTAAACCTAAAACTGAAGAAAGTTTTAAAGAGAAGTCTAAACTAGCTTCTCACTTTGCATTTTAGTCTCATAAATGGCGAAGTATGAAGTCACCCACGGAGTAAGAAATAACCACCCTTTCAGAAAAACTCTTTTATGAAAAAGGAAAACTTCAGAACCTCCTGTTAAAAAGTATAATTTATTTGTCAACTTGGTTTTCATAAGAATGACACAATTCAGATAACAATTGCATTAATATTCTCAAATGAGAACATTGTAATAGACTGCATTTAGAAAATACATATCTTTCATCTTTCTTCACATCATCTCTTTACTAATGCTGAGCTCATCCTTGTCCATCATATCTCATGAAAAAAATGAGTATTTCCATGTAAGTCAGGAATCAAATACTATCCCTTCCATTTCTTTTACAGAAACTCCCATTTTTAAGGCTTCTATGAAGTTACTTATATAAGACCTCCCTAATACAGAGTAGATGGAATGGTGATGGTTTGTGGAAATAAAAATCAGTATTCTCTGATTTCTTTCATCTGAATTCCTCCTGAATCACACCTTGTAGAAACCAGTAATTCTCATTCAAATGAAGAAATGTGAAGTTTTTTAGTATGTTTATTAATTAAATTAGTCTGTTTTCATTTATGCCTACATTTTTTGATTTTTGATAATGAAAATGTTAATGTAGCACACAAAGTCAACAGAGCACAAAGAAGACTGGTAATACAAGGCTGTAACTCTTATCCAAGACTGAAAAGAAGTTCTGGTTCTTTAACTTCCTTAAACTCTAAGCATTTATCCTTTTCACTGATGCACATATACCATTAAAATGTACACACAAGTACATTCTAATGGTAGCTGAATACTAATCCCCTTTTGTTTAAAGAGAAACATTCCAAAACAAGTTTTATTTCCTCTGCTGCAGGAAGTAGAATCAGATGTAGCAGTCCTGTCTTAAAGTAGAGTTTAAACCTGAAAAATATAATGCTTATGAAGACAAATTATCAAGGTAATTAATATGTAAAACTAATTATCCTTTGATTAGTCTACAAATTATCTGATTTTTTTCCCTGTAATATCTTCAACTAAGACTCTTCTGCAGTTTATAGATCACAAGACACAACAAATCAGAATTAAAATATTCAAAAAGTATATATTTAACATTAAAGTGCTTCAGGAAAATGCTGAATATTGATTTTGAAGTAATAAAAAGGTAAGCTGGTAGCAAATAGTTTTTCAATATTCAAGTTGGAACCCTGGTCTCATTAATCTCAGCTTCAACTACAACTGGGCAGAGGTTTTACCATATGGGAGGTTAAAAAAATTTGCATCTGACATAAACAAACATTCTTTTCCCAAACCACCTACTTCTGTGAGATGCTTGGTACCTGCTTACTTGCATGGAAAACAAAAGAACTAAACCCCCATCTTAAGATCTAGGACCTCAGGGTAACAAAACCGGTTTATGCCACAAGACGCTGGCTTTACAAACTTTGTTCATGCTATGGGCTACAAACCCAACACAGTGATGAGGATGTACTACAGAAGTAGAACAATGCTTTGCTATAATAAGTCAGCATAAGTTAAGTATTAAAAGTTTAATTCCAGAAAAAAAAAAAAAAATCCTCCCCCCCCTCCCAACAATTAAAAAAAACCCAGTAAAGTATAATATAGCAGAGCCAGCAGAAAACAGCTGTACAACTGAGGTACTAAACTGCTTTAAACAGGTTTTGTACTGATAGTGTAGCAGGGATGAAAAACAGTACAAACTTTACCTGCATGAAGCTGCAAGGGACAAAACAAACCCTAGGAATTTCATACAGCTTACACACATCAAACAGCAGGACAGAGGGAGGTGGAATGAAAAAGGAAGATAACATTCTTTAATACCCAGGAAAATGAAACATTTCTAAACAGGAAAGAAGCTACCACCTACATAAGGACATGACACCTAGCAGAGGCCAAAACAGAGAATCCATGCTCTTTTGATAAAATATTGCTCTGAGACTTCAGAATAAATGAAGAGTCCACAGTAAACAAAGGTCTGCTATGATTGTAAGCAACAAACACTGGATTTTTGATGCATAGAAGTCTTAATTAATAAACATAGTTAAAGACCGAGGTACCAAAAATGCTGATGATGTTTCTGGAGACATTAGATCACCATGAAGTCAGGGCTGCCAATACATTTCTTTGGGAAAAGCTATTAAGTGATGTGGAAGGACAATTCATACAGTATTCCTTCAGGACCAAGAACTAACTTCAGGATGCTCTCCAAATAACTTGTCAGCTTTCATATTCTAATAAAAACAGGTTCGCATGTGCTGGTTCTAATTCCAACAGCAAATAACAGAAATATGGCAGGCTGCTAATATACACATTTGACAGCAAATAATATTGCAGCAGAGTATCTGGAAGCACTTGCTCTGAAGTCTCTGTTGACTCACAGAACAGTAGCAGAATTAATGAAGTTTTGGGCTGCCCACCTACTAACTATATCTAATTACATCAGATGAAAGCACTCTGTGTCACTCAAAAGATCAAAACCTAGAATTTAAGATCTTCAAACAAACAGGCTAGTGGGTTTCTCTAATCAGGATGTAGAATGAAGAATGTAATCAAGCATTTCATAAAGTACATCAAAGATACTCAATCAGCTGTTATTCTGCTATTCTTGAGACTGACTATTGATGATTGCCAACCAACAGAGCCACCATAAAGCTATTTATTCAATTTAACTGTATATGTTTTTGACAATTTAAGATTCAAAAGAGGACATAATGCATTTTTGTGTAATGAGACTCTTCTGGATAAGACTTCCTGTTAAAAAAGGACTGCAACTAAAAAGAAAATATTCATATAAAGCCAGGTTGAAGAGTAAATGGATAAAGTGTTAGAACAATTAAGGCATTGGAAAGCCAACTAAGAAAGCAAATAGTGAAAGCAAAAAGCAGGAAATTACCTATTTTAATGTATCATCCTGAACATAACTGTGTTTGATCTTCTGTGTGGAAGTGAATTCAGATTTGGCACCAACCTTGACCACACCAAAAAAACTTGAGTGGCAATTGCTACAGACAGTATCTTGTCAGCAGTTTTGTTCAGTGTCTGTGACTCAGAAGAACATGAGTTACCCTAAAGAGTTGCTGCATTCTGATGGATGATGAGTTTCATCCCTCAGCTTCTGAGGGAAGAGGTGTAAGGCAATATATATGTAATTGAAGATCAGAGACATAGTTGCCTTAGAAAATTAGCTGTCATCTCACAAAGGTCTAGAAGGTATACTGTTTTGCTTACACCTTCTTTACACCTTTGTTTTTTTTTAGTGTAACATCATACTGGGAATTAAAATTTAAAATTATTCTTTAGTCATGAAAAGAACATTTCCACTAAGTCCACCTAGTAGTTAAGCTGGTAATGGCACTGTGTCTGGGTAAGTTAAGGATTGCCAAGTCAAAGTTTGGCAAGTTCTTATTCAATTGGAATATTCTAAACTTTGCAAGCAGAAGTTCTTATTGAACCTTTTGAGAATGTTAATGTTTCTCCCACACACCACCCAGAGTAAATTCAACTACCTTCCCCATACCTGCCAAGTGGGGTAGGGCATTACGACACTGTTGCTCAATAAAAACCTAAGACCAGTAAAAATATATGTTACAATAAATTACAAAGTCTCCAAAGCCACCATCTTTAAGCAGTCTCCTTTCAATAATTTCAGAATTCTTCCATTAATCTCTTCAATACATATCATGTACAGTATAAACCCAAATCAATTTCACATCAGACACGCAAATCTGTCATTTCAATTTTATACTTCAATGGTTGAAGATTGTGTACCTCTGAGCCACATTTAGGACACGTAAAATACATATCAAATAAAAAGTTACTTTTAATACAGTAGTAACAAAAAACATGTGGACAGCCTATGGTATGTGGCATGGTAGGCCATTCCCCACATAGTGAACACTCCCTGCAGTGAACTGCTAATGTGTTTTCACTATTGGAAAGACCTGTGATAGGCAAGCACCAAGAAGAAATTTTAAGTTTCAGTTTCTGTACATTAATGAGTGGTAGCAGATATATCAAAAATTCAGCAAAGCCATGCCATAAGAGCTCCCTGTTCATGTATTCAAATCCTATCTGACGAACACTTTGCGGCTTGCAAAAAACTGACCTAATTCCTAGAATGCGTTCTGTAAGGGTTGCGAATGTTCCTTTCTGAAGAAAAATCAGAAAATTTAGAAGTCCACAAAGCTTAAGAAGTCCAGATCCAAAACTAATACAGCTCTTAATTTTGCAGAAAGATTGCTGTTGACGATTGCTAAATAAATCATAACATCTTTCTTCCAACCATCTTCCACCAACAGTGAAAATTAGATACCATAACTTCTGGTGTTTGCTCAGAGGTTGGTATTTCTCCGTCTGAGATAAGTTATTCTTGTATTGAATATTGAGAATAGCCTGTCCCACAGTTGCATTCTTGGAATAGATAGTGAATTTCCATAATATAAGACATAAAAACGCTTTTACTTCTGGTTCAAAATGAGCCAACACCCCTGGTTTAAATCCATGAAAACAGCTGGTAAACTGGGACCACACTAGTTGTTCCAAGGCTTTGTTTAGTTCAAGAGCATCAAGTTGACTTATTCTGAGCACAGGATTCACACTCTTTTCATTTCCAACGCTGGAGGCCATTTCTTCACAAAAAGACTTCCTAGAAATAAAACACAAATAGATTTTAGTATCATAGAAAATTTCCTATTTCTGCTTTTATTAAAGATAACAAACTTGTAATATACCAGCAATAGACAAGAAACAACAAAGTTCTGCGAGTGTTCTATAAATATGTTATTAATATACCATAATTCTTTTCAGGAAGCTTTACATTAATATAAAATTAGTATCCGTTTAAATTAGTTTAACATCTCATTTTTTGAAGAAATTATACTTGACTATTTCTCACAAACAATTAACATTTGGTAATAAACAACTGTTCAACATCATCTAGATATTCAGAAAAATCCAGATTTTTATATACATACATATTAATAAATGTATATATACATTTAAAAAATTATTGCATAATTGTAATAGTCAGTTGAACCTTAAAATAGATCAGAAATAACTGTAACACTATATGGTGTTTTATGGAGAAATAGGGAAAATGAACATACTAACAAAAAAAAAAGTGGAAAAGAATGGTGAGGCAGACAAAGTGTTGCCATATGAAAACTTCAATTGCTACAGTTGAAAGCAAAACTTTAGAAAAATTGACAAATTTAAGAACTACATAAAGATATGGATGAAAATTAAGGTGGAAAGAATACATTTTTTTCAATAAAGGCAGTGAGTTGTTTGGAGAAAAATCATACAAGATTAAAGAAATATTGAGCATTCAGACATAAATTATTATACAGTATTTCACTGAAGTCTGCATATATTTTCTAGAGTGTTCTTGACAGGTGTGGGATTGTGCTACTTGTCGTATAATATTTCCAGGCAAGATGATTAATATACACTAGTAACTTCAACAAATGTATACTCCTCTTGCTCAAGAATCATGAAGAAAAATAAAAATATTTTTTAAATGGCTTCTTTTAAATGTTGTTGCATCCGGAAGTCTGACTGAGAAATAAATACAATAAATTGCCGAAGCAAAATACAGGTAACACCTCAATTGTGGGGTAACCAATTTTTGCTTACTTTTGTCAACGGAAAAAAACCTGAAGTGATTCAGAAGTGTTTTCAGACACTATGCAACATATTTGACTTTCTAGACCAGATTCTTTGCACAACAGACCTGCAAGGAGCTCATAGCCTTCTGGAGAAAGTATAAGAGATAGTGTCTCAAATTTTTATTTGTAAAAGAAAAATCTTATAACCATACAAAATTACTGTGAGTAAAAGATGCTGTAGAGGGTCTTGGTAGCAATGGTTGCTAATGGTGCCAAGAATACTAAAAATAAAATCCTTCAAACTAACAACCATGTTTACTGGAACAGAACACCCCAGAAGTTTTAAAACACAGTTTAAAGCATCATCTGTAGTTTACCTACTGTTTTCCATATTTATAACTGGTTATCACTGCAAGGAAATATGATTTTGTCCTTAGTGTAAGGTGTGTAACAGTAGTTTCCAATTAACTAAGATTGCTACATGGATAAAGCATACAATACCTCCAGGCAGTCTTTTTTTAACTCCTCCCTCCTTATTAGCAGGCAAAATGTGGCTGGAAGTAGTACAAGGCCACCTCCTCTGGGCAAACAGCTATGGGGTTCACTGCATGAACCCACACCAGCTGGAAAAACTGGGATACAAAGGCTGTATACCTAAGCCTGTCTCCTTCACACTTAGTCTGTTCTGTAGCAGGAACCAGAGTAAAGCACACATTTTCGATTATCATCCAAGCAACTTCCCTCCTCTAATTTTTGATCAATGGGTCAATTCAACCCCTACTGGATTTCGCTGCATCACTTCAAAAACTCCAGCACCAATAACCATCCACCCTTTTATCCCTCATCTTTTCACTCCGCTATCATTTTAGGAACCAGAACCTCAATAACCATCTCCTCTGGAACCTGTCACTGGTTACCCACTCATAACCCCTAAAGTCTAATGTCATCTTCACTCTGTCTTCTACTCATTTCACTTTGTTCTGCTTGTGTCAGTGTTCTATTTAACTCCCAACATACAAAATCTCCTTTAAAAATGCTAAAGTTACTCATAAAGGACATCTTATCCAATATTTTCCTTGATCCACCTACTAAGACTATTTCCCAACATCAGTTCAACCATATTTTCCAACTGTTTTTCATTACTGCAGGTGCTACGTGCAATCTATATTGTACATTTCTCATAAATAAGATAGACTAAATATTTACAATTTTTTTTCCCCCCACTGTAACTATATTATCTAAAGAAACCTGAGCAAGTGAATAATAGGTCATCACGAACTTTCTGAAGACAACAGAAAATGCGTCAAATCCACAGCATTTGTGATGGATCATGAAAATACACAGGCTGGGAGCCCATATGACTGCACACCTGTTTCAAAAAAGAGGATGTGGGAATTCTGACAGGCAGCAAGCTGAACACAAGACACAAGCATCCTATACATTACCATATGTATAGCCAGCAGACAGAAAAATGTGCATATCATCCTCCACTTGGCATTAGTGAGTCTACACCTGGGATACTAAGTCCAGTTTTGCCTCTTTTCTATGAACAGAAAACTGTCAACAAACTGGAAAGAGTCCTGTAACTAATACCATCAAGGAACCCCAGATCCTGATACATGAGAAGAGCTTGAAGGAACTCAGATTGTTCAACTTGAAGGATAAGGTAGCTAAGAAGTGGTTTATGAATAATCTACTTACTAAGGGTTGCAGAGAAGATTAAGTCAAAGTTTTCTGTGAGATGCAACAAAAGAATGAGGCAACTGTGTTTTTCTCACTACATGAGAAATTCCAATTGGACAACAGGAAGCTGGAACCTTTTGTCTACCGAGACTGAAATCTCCATCCTCAGAAATTCTTGACCAACATGCTGCCTAAACATACCTGTTTTAGCAATTAATTTATTCCCAATTTTCACAGGAGACTAGACTAAATGCTGTAAAGATCTTCTCTGGGACTTGGAGCTTGACCTTCCCAATGCCTCCCTGCAGAATCTAATTGATTTTTTTCATGTCCATCATCCTATACAGAACTGTATTTGAAGGAAAGAATTTCATTGAATCTGTCAGAGTGCACTGGAACTTCGTATACAAAAAATGGGAACCACTTTTGAGACAACATGCCTGTGCAGCACAACTGTTTGTTAACCTTTGAAAATTTGCCAAATGCAAGTATTTTTTAAAAATTCAGAATCAACATCAAATATACTGTTTGTGTCATGTTTAATGTCTCTTCCTGAACTACCAGCTATGAAACTGATTGAACTTTTAGTCACATTTATACAGACTGTATGGAAAAGGAAGAATACCCAACAACAATAAGGATGCTATCTTTTAAATTATGCTTGTAGCTTGTAACATAGCTATGTTACCAAAAAAGTTTCTTTTTGATGAACAATTAAGTGTTCTCAATTCAAGCAATAAATCTCAGCATTTTCCTCAAGTTCTTTCCTGCTAAGAACATCTAAAGCTTGCCACAGGCCAAGGCTGTTAACTGGGCCCTACAAGTTACCTAGAGATTATATCCATATACATCTGATTTTAATGTGTAAGCACATTTCAGTGTGCTAAAGCACTCTGCTATCCACTATGTTTTCTTCTGAATTGACTTAAGGTTTTATTACAATTATAGGGAAGATATTTACTTCCCATAGGCAAATATTAAATGGAACAGTTTGAAATTTGCATTGTCCAATGAAAATGTCTTCAAATGTCATATGACCTGAATAACAGCAAGTTTCCTTGAGAGAAGAGCCCTAAATTTTACTTTCAATTTTACTATGGTAGAAAATTCTCTTTAAAAATTACTTCTATACAAAGTCCTTTCAGAAATGTATTGTTTTTCAGTTCATACTTTTTTGCAAACAGTAGTACTACAGTAGAAATAAATGAGAACTACAGTAGTTTAAAACTAGATAAAAACACCCTATAAGTGTTAAGATATTTATCTTGTGCTTTTTTTTGCATTCTGTATTTTGCATTTTTTATTTTTGCACTCTGTATTTTGCTGAGCTACACAGAATATAGAAAATGTTTGTTTTCTTCCATGTTTTTCATTAAATTATTTTTGTGAAATCCTTACTATTTTAACTCTCATATTTTAAACATAAGAACTCAGAATCATAGACCCAGCGATGAAAGGTATACATCTCAACATTCAGATATACAATAAACTTGATGTGCGATGAACCTTTTACATAAATACTCTTTAAGGCATAAGAGTAAAGACTGGCACTTGTAAGGTTCTCCCTTCATACTGTGAAAGATACTGCATAGAAAAAAAAAAAAAAATGAACTGACTGGCAGAAAAAAAAAAAAAAAAAACCTACCAAAAACTCCTAAAATGTTCCGTTCTTAAATAACCTATATTTTGTCTGTTTTGTCTTTTTTTAACCAAACAAATAAACATCCCACTTGTACAATACAAAAAAAAAAAACCAAAAAAAAAAACCAAACCAAAAACCCCACAAAAAACAAACCAACCAACAAAGAAAAAAACCAACAACAAACTGTTTATCACTAGGGAAAAGGGAATTTCTTCTGGTATATATTAGTGCTGTTACTGAGCATTGTAGGAATTATGAATGAATATATTTTATTTAGAAACATGTTATTGACAGAAATCTATCAATAGTTATGTGAATATTGTCAACAGCCTGTCAATATTAATGTAATTATAATTAAGGGGATAACATGGATTTTAGCTATAATACCAAGTAACATCCCCTGCATTGCTGCTATCAATATAAGCATTATTATTGACCTGTTCTGGGACTATCAGTAGGAGATGTATTACCATCAGGCGTATTTGTCAATGCATTCTGCCCACAAAAATTCTACATTTAAATTTACAGGTCTGTAAACTTTGCCTGCAGAAATATACAAATCCAAGTAACCTCTTGGGTGCCATTTTTTCCACAGGGCTTTTCTATTGTGGATGAGTAATCAAGGGGTTTCTATCTCAGAGCCACTGCAATCACATTCCCTGCTTTTCTAGCATAATCATGACAAAGAGACATATATGCAGAAGTCTCAAAATAATTTTAAGTATGATCTGTCAAATCACTTTTTGAGAAGCAAAATAAAAGCATTCATAAAATTAAAACCTAAAATTTGTTCCGAGCAGTTGGCGGCCAGTCACTACTTGTGTCCCGCAGGGATCAGTGCTGGGGTCATGTGGGAGTTGGCCTGACTGGGATGCACGCTCACCCTGAAATCAGGCTGCAAAGATTTATTGCAGCCACCCTCACTGCTACAGGGCCAGTCCTGTTTAATATCTTCACTGATCATCCATATGAGGGGATTGAGTCCACCATCAGTAAATTTCCAGATGACACCAAGCTGGAAGCATGTGTTGATCTGATGGAAGGTAGTACGGCTCTGCAAAGGGACCTGGACAGGCTGGATAGATGGGCCCAGTCCAACATAAAGTTTAACAAGTCCAAGTGCCGAGTCCTGCACTTCGGCCACAACAATCCCCTGCAGCACTACAGACTGGGGACAGTGGCTGGACAGTGCCCAGGCTGGGGGTGCTGGTTGACAGCTGACTGAACACGAATCAGCGGTCTGCGCAGGTGGCCAAGAGCATCCTAGCCAGTAGTGTGGCCAGCAGGAACAGGGAGGTCGTTCTTCCCCTGTGTCTGGCACTGGTGAGGCCATACCTTGTGTGCTGTGTCCAGTTCTGGGCCCCTCAGTTGAGATGCTTGAGCGTGTCCAGAGGGCAACAAGGCTGGTGAGGAGCTTGGAACACAAACCCTGTGAGGAACGACTGAGGGAGTTGTTTAGCCTGGAGACAAGGAGGCTCAGGGGAGACCTTCTGACTCTCTACACCTGCCTGAAAGGTGGCTGTAGCCAGCTGGGGTCAGTCTCCTCTCCCAGGCAACCAGTGAAAGAATGAGAGGACACAGTCTTAGGCTGTGCCAGGGGAAGTTTAGGTTAGACATCAGTAAAAAAATTCTTCACTAAAAGGGTGACTGGGCACAGGAATCATCTGCCCAGGGAGGTGGTGGAGTCAGCATCCCTGGAGGTGTTTAGAAAAAGACTGGACATGGTTTAGTTAGTGAGGTGTTAGGCCATAGGCTGGACATGATGCTCAAAGGTATTTTCCAACCTAGTTCATTCTGTGAACTTAAAATTACATTTAGGATGCACAAGCAGCACATCCATTATCATCATTGAGTTTGTGATTTAATTCTTTTACACAATCTCTTCTGTGTAGATAAAACATGTAGTCTAACACTGTACTTATGGAGAGAGGAATGGACTACAAGAGACCACCAAATCTTAACACAGCACAAACACAGGCTCAAAATATATTGACAAGTATTGAACTACCAAGAAAGACAATTTCACTTTTTTTCTAAGTAGTCTGTTCCAGTGTTTTATGACTCTAATAATTACAAAGACTTTTTTTCTCATATTTAGTATAAAGCATGTTCAGGATAAATCAGGATGGTTTTCATTCCATAGCAGAAATCAGAAACAATGAAAACAACAAAACAAACAAACAACTTAATTTTTTTTTCCCAGCAGCAATTTATCTTGAGATCTACTATATCTTCATGTCTTTTTCACTCATTTTTCTATTTGAATAACTATTTCCTGTTTGGGATACATGTATTTTGAGTTTTTCATGTTAAATGGCAGCATTGTTTTTCATCTTGTTGATTTTACACTTTCCAAACTCATCAAGAATATTTTGGATTCAGATCCTATGTTTAAAACAATGGAAAAAAGAAAACCCTAGTCTTTCAACTTCTCTCCAGCTTTTATCATCAGTAACTTTTCTAAGTATGTGTTCTCTTCCATCATCCAACTCACTAGTGCCTTTTCATCTTGACAGGGTACTATAGATAATTACTCTTTAAAGGCAATATTTCAACTTGATGCTGATAACATCAACATCTCATGGAGACAATATTGATATTATGTTTCCCTAGTTGGCTTATGTAGGGAAAAAGATTTTATTAAAATCAAGCTGTAATGTACCTAAAGTTTTCCTCTTACTAAACTTGTTTTTCTTATTTAGAAGAGAAAAATATTGAAGTTTCTTACAAACAGGTCTCACCAAAGCATACAGGCTGTTTTACCATCTCTCTTCTACACATCATTAGATACAAATTAATTGCTAAACTATTTACTCCTGAACCTTTATTTGGAATCAAAACTGACAGTTTCAATAATTCTCTTTACAGAAGAATAAAGAGGCACAAAACCAGATACACACAAACCCATTTTGCTGGCTATTTCCACCCTCTGGGATATTAAATAAATAAATAAAATCAGCAGTGCCTAATTCCTCAATCATTCTAGGATGAATTTTATTAGGATTTGCCACTTGAGCACATCTATATTAAGATTCCTTAGGCTATTCTTTCTGTGCTTTGGTTCCACTCCTATTTCCTGTCTAAGATTAATTTTATGAAAGTAGCAGGTCACAATATATCTCTTTTACAAAGTATGAAGGAAAGAATCAGTCTTTGAAAGCCTGTTCCTTGTTCTACTTTCTTATTTAATAACAGATCTAGGTAACGGACTTATCCCTTCGTGTCTCCTTTTACTCAGATTTTTGGACCCTTTCACTGATTCTTTTCTTGTGCTTTGTAAATTGAAACTTATTTTGTTCTTCAGAGTAATTGATTTTATTCTTACATTCCTATGCTATTCCTTTATATTCATCACTAATTTCTGCCTGAACAACTCCTAATTTCCAGGCCATGGAAGATTTCCTGATATAAAGTCTCTTTTAACGTTCACTATTACTATTTTAGTTTATTATTATAAACTACCTCAACACAAAGAAACAACAGGATAAACATCAAAGGTAACATTTTTCACCCTTTTCAACAGACAAGATTCTGCCAAGTCCCAGCATGGAGATCAATGGTTCAAGCATGGGGAAACAGTATATAGAGTGGGCATGCTAAAATCATCTCCTCTTTAGAGATAACATTAACACACACAGCTTCTTACTCCTTCAGAAGCTGCAATACATTTGGTATTGTGCATTCAGCATTGCCATACTGGGTTTGTGTGAGAGCAGAGAAGCAAGCCATAGCCTTGGTTTACTATCCCTCCTTTGATGTTCAACAGATAGCAATGAAAACTACCTTTCCACCCATCACAAGAATGCTGAGATGATGTGGAGTGTTCTCCTTTTTTCTTTGTGAAAATGTATGTAATTTAACTGTTCTCTTCGGGTACTCTCAATAGCAGAGGATATTTTAGATGTTAATTTAAAATCAATAAATTTTATAGATGAGAAATCAAATGATACGTATTCAGTTAATTTTAAAATCTTCCTTTACACCAACTCTCATAATACAGAACATGGACCCCAGCTGTTCAAACCTCATATCTCACCATTAATTCCCATCCCTTTCTTGCTTATCAAGTGCAGAGAGAAATATCCTTAGATCAAAGTCTAATTGGGAGCCCCAACTGTGTTGTCTCTTAATCACTGTAAAATTAGCTTATATCACTACCTCAAATAACCTTTAAAAAGATTGATTTTGTATTACTGTTTGGATTTCTATATACTACAGACAAATACCTATCATTTTCTAAAGAAAATAAATTGATTCAACTGTTCAGAGTAACTACTAACACTAACTGAAAAGTCAGTAATACACTGCAAACACAGAATCTATTATTTATTTTTTATATTCCTGAGAGAAAGGACTATTTCTCAAAATGGACAAATTCAAGGAAAACACTGAGTAACTGTGTAACAAATCAATCCCATAGATAAAATTAAGAATTTTATTATGGAGGTTAAGAGAGCAACTAGTGAACAATCCCAGAACCCTAAATGCTACAGTTACATTAATGTCCAAAGACCAAGTACAAGACAAAGATACATTCAAATCACAGGTTGCTTTTCCAATTTTAACTCAGTAAACTTAAATTTCATAAAATGAGATATAAGTGATTAGCCACTGCTGAATGCCTGGAGACAGCAAGGAAACGTAACGATAGCTCATTGATTTATCTTCCACAAACTACCTGCTGGAATCAAAATATTAGGGCTTCAAGTTACATAACCAAAACCAGCTCAGAAGAACCAGAACTGATACAACAGTAATGAAGAACAGCAGGAAAGTGTTGCACTGTTAGAAGTTGTAAATCAGTCATTTCTGTCAGCATTTGCTGGAAACTGAAAATCCCACATTACTGTAACACAGCCCCTTGATGAATGCTAGCAACCAAGACTATTACAGTCCATTCCTAAAGATATTCTGAATTCTAAAAGCTTCTACTGACTTCAGATGAGTTTGTCATCAGTCAGCACTCTTAAAAGACAGATTATTAGATCCAAACAATCAGATCTCATAATTACCTCATAACTAATATTTTAAATAATACCTATTAAAATTTGTGATGCTAAATTCAAGGCCATAAAACTTCAAAGTACATTTGTATGCCACACAGCATGGAAGCCAGAAACAGCATCATCCTGCCAACTTTTTTGATATGCCCTAATTTTCATTTATTAGAATAAACAGGAAGATAAGCTCGTAACAAGCTCATGTTCCATCACTATTATTCTTAATCCCATATCCATTTTCTCTTCCTCCCTCATCTTATTTCCTCTTTTGTCATCCTGCTCCTTAGTACATCAAATTACAAATTCATCTCTAAAGGGACGTATCAGCTCCACTTATAAATTCTCATTCTCTGTTACACTAAATGAAATCTAGCTGTTATTCCTTTTAAAGCAATCAGTGATAAAAACCCAAAAGTGTAAAAAACAAAGCTGCATTGTAGCTTGAAGATTTCCAAAAAACAAAAACATGGTTAAAAATCCCCTGATCTAGATGCTGAGCAAAATATGTGCCTAGTACATAACAGGTTCTTTTTTTTTTTTTTTTTTGGAATGAGGTAATGGGAATTATTTGGAGAAGTGCCTTACCTTTTCTGTTGGTGAACTAAAATGGTGAAGAGAGATTTGGTTGAAGTAGTTGAACAGAGTGGCAACTGTGAGGGTTAGCGGGGAAGAAACAGCCCCCCTTGCAAGGAAGGGCGACACCGCTGACTAAACCAGTATCAGGAGGTGTAAAAACTAAGCAAAGTTAAGAATTAAGTTAATAACTGCTGATGTGATCAACAGATGACCATGAGACTCTTGTATTTGAAGACATTTTTGGGCGTGATAAGGATATAAGGTTCTGGTAAAAGGATGGCTAAGTAATACTGCAATGCATGTGCAGCAGTGAAAAGAGCACAAGGCTTAGTAAATGTGCTAACCTTTGTGTAAAGCAGGTGAAATATCACCTGGTGGCAGAGGTATGCAGCTCCATTTCAGAATGGTCCAATGACAGAACATGAATGCACAGTTGCGAGCACAGTGAGGGCAGTTATAGCCCGTAACTCTTCCAGTGAGGGCAGTTATAGACATTAATCTTCCTTTGCTGGTTACTGTTGCTTTTCTGAAAAGTTGATCTTATACCTCATGATATATGTAACATCTGTATTTCATTGTTGTAAGGGCACTGTATCTCACATCACCTTATTTGTCAAGTACAGTGTCAATCCCAATTTTATGCATCTTTTCCATGCGCGTCCTTACATTTCTTCCATGCAAAATTACCTAAAAAACAAAAAGTCATCTAACTTAAATTCTCATTTCATAGCTCTGCATCTCTGTTCTGCTCCTACCTGTCTGATTCATATGAATGGATCACCAGTTACGTATGGAGATGCCAGGATGAAGACTAAGAATATATGTACAAGAGATTCAGAAGCAACACCTGCTCTATATACTGATACAATTTACCACAGATGACAGAACCCTGCAATTTTGCATTAAACACTTTACGCTTATCATTTATGAAACACAGTCACGGCCCAGATTTTATTCCAGCTTTCCTCCTTTTTACATACATATGCATACCAACTGCACAGTCATGAATATTCAGCAATATGCAAGTGTAACAATGCTGATCCAAGTACTGCACTGCAGGAACATAAGGTCCTTTAATCTTTTGTTAGAAATACTTACTAGATAAGAATGGTAAAATCTGTCCTAAATGTCTAAGTCATAATTAACCTCTATCCACATCTGTAAAGTCCTGCATCAATAAAAAGACAAGCCTGTTCACTCTATGTGTTGTGTTTTGGCTTTGTATTAAATGGCATAACTTATGAATAATTGAATCTAATTATAATCAAGAACTCTCAACTGGTGTAAGGATAAAGAACAGTAACTTACTTGACATATATGTCTCATTTTTCAGGCTTATGTTCTATAAAACTCAATGTAATTTTTGACAGCTACAGTCACTGTCTCCTATTTTCTTTATACTGTGTATTCTGTCTTTATCATACAGATTAGCACCAGCACTCATTTGAATTTCTATCGAATCATTTTTACATGTTTTTACATGAACTGGCAAAAGCCAACCCTATTTAAACTTATTTTTCTGCAGATTTAGTACACAAACAGGTCACCATAGAATCAGATAATATACACGCAATACCAGTAAAAAGAACAACAGGGTCAAGAAAAACAGGTAATTGTGAAACCAGCTGCCTTTGAATCTCAGCATCGTACGCTTATATCCACCACTGGTCAACAGCAAGACACTCAAGCCTTTTGCTTGACTTGACTTGAACTGTTCTTTCTGTCTTCAAGCTCGATGTGCTGAATATGTGCAAGCAAAACACCACAACACTGCAAAAACAAATAGTGAAACTTTTAGCTTTCAAAAATAAAAAGGAAATAATTATTCATACAAGTCCACTGTAGGATTTATCCAGACTTGCAAGTGAAAGGCTACTCTGTTTAAAAAAGTAACAGTATGTGATTCCTCCCTACTTTTAGCATTTTTCATTTCATTGTACTTTGAAACATCTGGCATAAACAAGGACTCCTAGGGGTGCTGGGAAAATTTGATGTGGTCAGGGTGCCCAACCCTTGATGATTTTATTACTTGGTAATTATGGGAACTTTAAGCACACAAGGGGAAGACTGACATACTTCCACCACACTTCTCAATCCTGTAACTTCATTAGCATTTTAGAACCAACTGAATGGTTTCATACATGTATTACAAGTAACAGTTTAGAAGCGGGATAATAATTTCCTTGCTAGGAAAGGAGTTGTATGCTGTTACAGCTTCTGAAATCCCTTTGCAATTCCAATGTGTATTTCCCTTCATGATTTAGTTATGCCCCACAGTGTCATGGCAATATATTAATTTCCTTTTCAGGAAGAGTTTTTCCTCTTGTGATATTGTCTGCTTCTCTGCCTACAGAATTAATGTTACTTTTGAATACTAGTATTTTCATGTCTTTTTTCAAATTTTCTTAGAATTTAAATTTTTATTAACTCCTTTCTTTTCTAGCCCCACTCACAATATTAGCAAGAACCAAGAGTGGAGATAAGGAGTGTCAGAGACAAGATTTTTAGGGACAGTATTCCCAGGCAGCTACTGATACAAACACAATAAATATTAGCGGCATTCAACTTCCTCCTAAAGGCAAAAAACCTCCTTTGGTCCTCCTTTGCAGGAGGAGGAAGAAGTGCCCAGACCTAGTCAGAATCTTGAATCAAGATCTGCACCTTTGTAGTAATTCCTCCTCCTTCCTATATTGTGTATGCCCTCTTTTTCTTCTGCCTCAAAGTTCTTAATTTCTCTTCATTTTCCCCCTTATTCTTAAAAATCTGAATTTAGTTTTCTTTTCAAAAGAATCTGAAATAAACTCAAATTTACAAAGTTCTTGTATTCCACCTCCAAACCAAAAAAACCCTACCCCCCGCCTCTTTGAGAGAGGCATGCTACAAACAGGCAGCATTCTTTCCTGAAGATTTTTGTAAAGTTTAGATGTGAACTGATGATTCTTTTCGTTGTAAGTAATCTGTATGGCTGAAGGAACAATTTAGCTCTTCAACAAGCTACAGAATAGAGAGCCTGCTATCTTCTCTGTGCATATACAGCACAATCAGACTGAGACTGCATCTTTTTAGCAAAACACATTGGCTTTTTTTTTCCTGCTTTCAACTTTACAGGGAGTGCTATATAGCAGCCGATGTTAAGAGCATGCATGTTAGTTAAAATGAGAGGAACAGGAAGGGTGTGACTCTCTTCAGTGGTCTAAGAGAAAAAGTATGTATGCTAAAAGGTGTCAAAAAGAAAAGAGCCCAACTCTATCTCTTAAAAAAAAACCAACAAACCAAACAAAAAGCAACAACAACACCCCCCCCCCCCCCCCAACTAATAAAAGCCTCAAAACAGCATAAGCAGCCTGCTTTGAAAACACCATACTGAAGTAAACTTATGCAGTCCAAGTGAGGGAACAAGTTGTAGCAGCTCCCCTCATTAACTGCAGCAGCAATAAAAAGAGTGAGTCCTTTTCCAGATAGTGAGTAGTATAATTTATGCTAAAAATTTAAATTCACTCTCCGGATGCTCTGAGAAATCGCGTGAATTCAGTTTTTTTTTTCCTAAATAGCTAACAGTTGGGAAACAGACCTTGCTAGAGAGAAACTGACATTAGGGTATTCCACTGAAAGACTGATTTTAATTGACAAAAATGATCATCTTCTAACTGCACACATTGCATCATCAAGATCATTAATGGACATGTTAAACAGGGCTGAACACAGTATTGACCCCTGGGGTACAACAGTAGTTACCAGCTTCCAGCTAGACTTCACACCACTGATTGCCATTCCCTGTGCTCCATCTGTTCTGCACATTTTATGCCGACCTCACTATCTGCTCACCCAGCCCATACTGCAGCAGCTTCTCCACGAGGATGTCACAGGAGACACTGCTGAAAGTCTTAGTAATGCAAGTGTCCCTTCCCTTGTTTGCCAAGCCAGTCATTTCACTGTAGAAAATTATCAGGTTGGTCAAGAACGGCTTCCCCTTGGTAAATCTATTCTGACTACTCCTGATCATTTTCTTTAATGTGGCTTAGAAGGGTCTTCAGGATTAGCTGCTCCATCACCTTCCATCCTTCTGGGAGATCAAGGTAAAGATGACCAGGCTATAGCTCCCTAAGTACCTCTTCCTACCCTTTTGAAAACAGAAGAAACATTGACTTTCTTCCAGTCTAGAGGCACGTCTCCCAGTTTCTCAATATCCCAGTCCCACAATCACTGAGACAGTCCTCACAATGATATCAGCCAGCTCCCTAAGCACTCACTGGTTCATTCCCAAAGCGTTATCTATGTCCTATTTACTTAAGTATTCTCTGACCTAAACCTCTTTCCAACTGTACATCTTCCCTGCTCCAGACTTTTCCCTGTGTTCTACAGTTTCTGAAGGTCTTTGCTAGAAGAGATGGAAGCAAAGGCGGCCTGCAGAATCTCAGCCACATTCCCTGTTCATTCACCTATGAGACCACATTTTTCCTGGTATTCCTCATGCTACTGCTGTATTTACAGAAACAATTCTTGTTGCCTTTGACATCCCTCACCAGATTCAACTCCAGGTAGAGTCTGACTTTCCTAATCCCACATATGCATGCTCAGGCTCTGTCTCTATAGTGCTCCAAAGTAATCTGTTCCTGCTTCTGCACATTATACAGAATGTCTGACTTTTGTGATGAGCTCCTTGTTCATCAATGCACAGCTGCTGGCATTTTAGCCTGACTTTATAACTGTTGGGTTGGAGTGCTCAAGCTCTGAGGAGGTGATCCTCAAGTACCAACCAGCTTTGCAGCATCCCAGGGCCTGACCCAGGAGGATTCTACCAAGTAGATCCCTGAAGAGGGCAGAGCCTGCTTTCCTAAAACCCAGGGCAATGATCTCACATTCTTATTCTTAAACCAGGCTCTCAGAGAGAGCCGGCACAAATATCACGAAGTGACTGATTAAGAAATAGATTACATTAGTTTCTGTCAGGGACCGTATAGCTTAAAGAAACATTGCTAAACTGGCACAAACACAGTGAACTATTTATTGAAAAAGTTATTACCTAGAGAATCTTAAAAAAAGCCTTCTCTGCCTCAAAATCATTAAATACCTAAAAGGTTTAAGAAGTAAGGTATCAAAAATGCAATATAACATATCTTATTCTTCAGTTAGATTGACATAAATTTAGAATTAATTTTTGGTAATATACGAAGAATATTCCTTATTAAATACAGTGCTATCTTTTTAATTCAAACATTTATTCACATTTCTCCTTGTTATCTTAATTATTATTATTGGAGCATATCATGCTTACAAGCTAATTCAATGGAATTGTATTTATGTCTGAATCTTATCAGTTATTGTTAGCTGGACACAACTTATTTGTTTCTTTACATCTTCTTGATTGTTGTTTTCACTGAATAAACGCATAAAATCCAAGTGGAACAACAGTTCTGTGGAATTTTTAAAAGTTTTGCAAGAGCAGGCCATTATAACCAATAGAGAAATAAAACATATGGTTAACAAGGTACTTGAATTATAACCTCAAATTGTTGACTGTTAATTTACTACTAATTTTCCTTCAAGAAGCTGTCCACCTCTTCCCTTCTTTGTCCCCCTCCCCATTCCCCTTCTCTCTGAACCTCATGGCTTTGAAACTACTTTCATGTTTAAAAAATAAGAAAAGACATTCCCACTATCCCACCTTTTGAACATGTAATTAAATATTTTTTTTTCCCTGAAAGACCATGTGCTACATCTAGCTATATGTAATTAATACTGGATTCAGGTATCAACTCTCTAGACTTTTGATTATTTATATATTGAAGAGTCATTTATTTTACACTGTATTCTTGGTATTGATACTATGTAGCCATAAACCTGATTCCTTCCTGAATATTCTCTAAGTAGCAGTTTTTAGCCATTTCCAAGACTGTCACCTCAAAAGACTATAAATGGAGAAGATAAAATGTCTTTCTTGACTTACACCACAGCATTTGATGTCAAAGTACAAATTAAGGTCCTTGGATTAGGAACAGTGTCAAAAACTATCAGAGTACAAAAACTACCTTTCCTACTCTATTCTATGAAGGGTTCAATCATGTCTTTATATACTAATAATACCTGTTTGAAAGCTTTAGTTTAATTTTGTTTAGTCCGCTACAGGAACATTTACTTTCTACGTGTCCTGGATCACCTTAAGTATCAAAACCTTTCTGGGAGTCACTGCAGCCTTTAATAAAATTAAACCTACAGTCTTCACCAACAGACATGGGTGAATAATAAAAAAATCTAATAGAGACAAACAGAGCTGTCAAACAAACAAAAAAATCCCTCCTTGCACAGAACAGACATATATCTAGCCTAATCCCTAATACTCTACGAACATGAACTGAGGCATGCTGTTCTAGCTACTTGGGAGCCCTCTAATAAGTAGGTAGATCCATAATGCATCTGAAGGCCCATTACCTAAGAAATAATAAAAAATATATAAATATTCAGAACATGATATTTTATGTCTGTACTACTATACTAAGAGTTCTAAGATTAGCTATGAGGTGTGAGCTGATTGAAATACATGTAAGTTCACTACTATTACTTTACAGTTTTCAACATTTCTAAGAGAATTAAAAGATATATTGACACTCAGGCAGAGAGATATCTAATTTTAATTATTTACTTAATTAAAACAACATTAATGGGAACTGATTTTTTTTTTTTTTTCAATTACTAGAAAGGACGTTCTTGACAAACAAAAACCCACAAGTTTGAACAAAGATAACCCTAGGAGTTAATGGACGTAAACATAGAGGCAAAATGGTAAGCAGAGTTATTTCAGTCGCCTTGGCAGCAGTTTAATGCAATTTTACAATACTCTGTACTCAATAATAAACATCCCCAATTCCTATTTTAAAAACTGCAAATATATATACACATAAGACTGGGGTTTTTTGAAATATTGATATACACACAAACTCTCACTACATAAAAAGGCCCAAACACCGCACTGCTTTCAGACTCAAAAAAAACCCCCTCCAGACTAGTAGGCAAGAAAGAGGGTGCAATATAAGATCCTTGCAAAAACTTCACAGACAACAGTTTTAAACATATTCCACTTTCTAATTCAGACTCAATCAAAAGCTTTACGATATGGAGAACACAACAACCATCACGGTAAATAAAAAGTGTAAATCATAGAATCCTAGCATTATCAAGATTGGAAGAGACCTTTAAGATCATCAAGTTCAACTATCAACACAGCACTAACTCCTAAAAAGTATTCGTTTAACACCTAATGCTAGAGGCACTAGCAACCAAAGCAGACATTTCAATACTGACAGGATCATCTATTTCTGTACTAACTTCCAGAAGAACTAAAATGTAAGTATCAAATCCTTTCAGTACTCTTGATTATGTGCCCTACTGCTTTATTCAATTTCCACTAAAAAGGAAAAAAAAAAAAAACCCTTTTAATGAGCTAATTTCTACATCTTATAGATAGATGTGAATTTAACCCCATAGCAAGTAACAGAAATTGATGACTTCATGCAGTATAAACAAAACACTAAAAAAACCCCCACAACATTATTTTTCCTCTCTTTAATAGCTTATTTACTACTCTAATTAAGTACCAGCAATGACACTTTCAGTTGTTTTACTACTACTCTCTTTATCAGATAAACTAGTCATGATGGACAACCAAGAACTGAAAAACAAGCTGCTGTTGAGGAGGAACTGCAGCAGAAAGACGAAAAATAATCTGTAGAAGAAAACACTGATAAAACAGATCTTCAAAAATAACAAAAGTAGCATTAGTCTCAAAAAGAAAGCTTTATCAACAACTGTTGCTAAACTGTATGTCAAGAAAAGCTCCAAAAAAGTCTGACAAAAAGTAACTTCCAATGAAATCAAACGGCAAAGTATTTTGGACTCAAATTTTAGTACAAACTTCATAATTTAGTACAAATTTTAGTCACACTTCATCTTTGACCTTAGTGAACACCTCCCTCACACTGACAGGTAAAAGATCATACAAGAAATACAAAGCACTCTGGTTTCCAGTATGAACTATGCCATAAGCAGAATTTGTCTGTTTGTCAAATCACATCGACCATTCAGAATAAATCCACATTTCTTTTGTGATGAACCAATGGCTTGTTACTTACAGGCTGCACAAACCTGGATTAAGAGAAAGCAGAACGGTGTCACCCTCATTTTTAGGTTTCTTCGCCACCTATGGTAGGCAGTCAGAGGAATGACCCTTGAGGATTATAAATGTTTCAATCTCTCAACTGATATCAAAATTCAGATACTAATGCCCCTCTGACAGGATACTATGCCCTTTCCTCTGCGCAGAGGTCGTCACCAGGCTGTGTCCTCTCTTACCGCACGCCTGGGCCTAGCTGGAAAGCTCCGTCTCTGCACGCTGAGGCACCAGGAGGCTGAACGGCAGCGGGACTCACGGAACGGGGGCGACCAGAGAGTGCAGGAGGCCTAACACAAGTTTTTATAAGCAGGCCGTGCATGAGCTCCGGGGCCTCAGCCAAAGGGACCGTCCCGGCCTGCGAGGCCGCGGGAGGTACCTGGATGGGCTCCGCCGAAAGTCACGGCCCCTGCAGCGGCTCCCACCCGCCGCAGCCGCTCCGTCGCGTCCCGCCCCGCATCCCGACTGACCTGAGCCGCTGCCAGGCCCAGCCCTGCGCGACTCCGCGGGTGCGCCGGGCTCAGCCTCGAGCCTCCCAGCGAAGCTCTGCGCGGACGCAGCCCCTTCAGGCGTCTCTCCTCAGCCGCCCCGGCCCCCGGGCACCGTCCCGCCAGCCGGGTCGCAGCGGCAGCTGCCCAGAGCGGCAGCCGCACGCACCGCAGTGCGCCGGCCAGCGCCCGGCGCGGCTGCGCAGGAAGCGCTCCGGGAAACCGGGACGGCGCGCGGGAAGGGCTCTCCGCACGGCGGCCGTGCCAGGGCGGGCCGCGCGCTGCTTGACTGACAGCCCTAGAAGCAAATCAGAGGCCCGGAGTGAGGCGGAGCGGCCAATGGCGGCGGGGGGCGGGGCCGGTGAGCCTGGGTCGGTGGGACCCGTGGCGCCCGAATGGCGGTGCCGTCGATTGCGGCTGGGCCGGCGCCAGTGGCGGCTCCTGCTCGAGGGGGCCGTTCGTGTGGAAGTGAAGAGGCTCCTGACTTGGGGTGGCGTGGAGCTTGGAGTCGAGAGCAGTCTAGGGTGGAGTCCATGGGGAGGTCGGAAGCTTGTGGAGCGTTTGCGGGCAGGATTCACAGGCCTGTGAGAGTTGAAACAAGCGGGCTGGGGAAGGAGCGTGGCAATAGCCTAAAGGCGCTGCAGGCGGTATTTCTCTAGCAGTTGCACTGTTCAGCACGTGCTTACTCGGTTAGTTACTGGCATCCGTGTCAGGTTTTCCCTCACGGGCTCGAAAGCGTTTTAGGTGATTGAAAAGCTATAATTTAATTGTGTTGTACACTTTAGGAGAGGCAAACTGCACTGTGAAGTTGGCTGTTACTGTTCTGGAAAGCAAACTAAAGAGATCTCTGTGTGAACAGAATGGGAGGAATTGTCAATGTTTATTAAACAAAAGCTAAATGAGAGTCAAATAATAATCTATTTATTTCCAAACCATAACTATAGTTCTGACATATTCATGAACACAGATTCGCAGGTCGCATTAAGGGTTATAGTTCGTCAGATAACTCCCTGAGGTTGTCTCTGCTCAGGAGGCTGAAGGGGCATTCCATTGGCCCATATTGTTGGATTCTGTACTATTTTTTTCTAACTCATGAGAAATTAGATAGCACGCTGGACTACCTCAGGTATCACAAAAGAAAATGCAGATATTTATGAGTATCAGGATCCTGAAAGAACAGTCTTGTTCAATATTTACATGTAGATTTTCACAATGATAAAGCAGTTAGGCAAAACAGATTGTTAATAATGAATAATTCCTCTTTTAGAATACTCGTTTGAAGTGAATAGGGCTAATTGACATGACTAATTTCACAGAAAGGGGATTAGATCTTTTTGTATGAAAAGTGCATTTTAAGCAAAATGAGGTAACTATCTTTTGAGCTAGAAAGACTTCTGTTTAATGGAAAGACATTGTGGAAAGCTTATTACCACTAATGAAAAACAATCACCCCCAAATATTTAAATAATATACTATGTACACCAAGGTATTTGGGGTAATTTTTCCTTTTTGTTTAAAACAAAACCATGTAATAATTTACTTCTGCTGAGGAGTAGTTAATTGAACCGTGAAATTAATTTGTTATCATTATTTTATCATTGTATATTTGAATTAGAAACAAAGGAAAACACTTCCTTGTGTGGGGCACTGTGGAGAGCTTATAATTTAAGATCTTGTGAAGTGAGACTTTGTGTCACATGGGCATAGCAGAGAAAGGCAATAGAGGACCTGCAGCTCAAGAGTGAAGCAAGGTGCTGTTTCTTGGTGGGGCTGATACTGTGGCTGTCTCTGGGAGCCATGCTTTCTGGTTGAACCCTTGCCTCTGTTTTGACCTGACACTGCAGAGGCCGCTGACTTATCTGTGTCTGTCACAGGAGGTCTGAACAAAAGCTTGCAGGGCTAAGTTGTCAGTGGTTGGAATACTTACGGACCCTGTAACACCGAGTACCATAGGGCAGCGCTGAACAAGTCTTACACGTCAAGTAAGAGTTTTGACATGAGTTCTGGAAGCTGAGTTTCAGAACAGTCTGTGAGTAACTCTTGATGGAGACACCTTTTCTTGTTTACTCCAGTTGCTGAAATAAGCAGTAAACAAATAGGGGTACTTAATATCTGAAGTGTGTCCTCATTTCTGCATTCCTGTACTCATCTGACACATTTCCTCCTGCTGTTACTTCTGCTCTATTCATATGGAGATCATCTGGCCTTCATGCTCCTGAGAATTTTCTCTCTCTCTCCTCAGGCCTGGATGTGGGTAAAGACAGCAAACTCATTGCTGAGCAGGTTGGTTTTACAGACTGGATAATGTTATCGTTTTGGAAACTGGAAAAGAACATGCTTGCTTAAAGTATACTGCAGTGATGAAAAAGGGAGTTTTCAGGTATGCTCTCTAAAGAAATAGAGAGCAAACTAAGATTACCTTTCTCTTTGAAATGCTTTAAACACCCCTTCCTCCGTTCAAGCAATACTTAAATTGTTGTGGTTTGCTGCTGGTTCAGCAATCAAAATGTTATTTGTAGTGTCTTTGTAGTAGGCTGCACAGATTGGGAATTTAGTCACTACTGTTAATATTCTTCCTGAAGCAGAAAACCACAACTAAGGGACTGAAATACGAAGAAAGAGAGGGGGATGGGAGAAAAATGAAAAGCTAAAGCATACCTTTGTCCAAGGTTTTCATTTGTGTCTAACCTTCCCTGTCATTTCTACCCTTCTAATTCTTTCAGGATATGATAGAAAAATGTTCCCTCTGACTATAGAAAAGCACTCTCAAATTTCTGTGCCACTACTTGAAACACAGTGATGCTTTTAATGCAGACATTTTCCATGGCCTTAACTGCTCACAGGTCTGTACCAAACCAAAGTAGCCACTATGAATACCTAGCAAGTACTGTTCATAAACATTTTTATAATGTTTGACCTTAAGAGTGACCTGAAGATTAATGGATATGTTGTATCAGTTTTAATGGGTCTCTTCTCCCTTGGATACACACATGTGACTCCCATTAGTCTTAATGGGAGTTATATGTGTGCCTAGAGGTTAGACAAGATCTCTGAAGGTGCTGTTATGCTCTCTTGTATTAACGATCTCATAATTGCTGAGGTGCTGCACCTTTGCATTGAAAGCAAACTAATTAAATTGGTCTAGTCTAAGTTGGTATACTAGCATACCTGGCACGTATGTGTGTTTTCCTGTGGGTCCCTCAGTACACAGAGGTAGAAGCCAAATCAAATGTGGAATTTAAATTTTGTATGCTACTTGACTTTCTTTGTACTTGTTTTTTATAATCCAGAATGAATTCATGAGTTTTAATTCCTAAGAAAGATGATTATTCGTGTGAATACAGAGGGAGAAGCTGAACGTGGTGTTTTATTTTATCATGAAAGCATGTATTGAGAAAAGGGACTGAATTGATTCTTATTTTGATGTTCCAAATCATGCACTTTGAAAAAAGACAGGTCTAGAGGATTAACATGAAGGTTGATGTTGAATTTTAATTATGGCTTTGTTACTCGTGTCTTCCAAGAACCTTTAGACAAAGCACTTCACCTTTCTTTGATTTCCAGGTAGGTAAAATATCTGCTTGCTTCTTAGTGTTGCAGGCATAAATTAATATCTGCTCTGTGCTTTGAAATTTTAAGATTGGTATCTTTAACTGTATTCTGCTGGCATAACCACTTGAAGTACAGGAGGAGGAAAAAAATCATAGTAACCACCTGATACAGTGTCCTGGTTTGGGACAAATTTGGGAGAAAACTCCTGTATAGGATCTCTCTAAGGAAGCAAACCCACGTGGCCCCTCCCTCCAACCGGTCCGGAAAAAAAACAACTCAAAACCCTCTTTGGAGAAAAGTGGAAAAAACTATTTTACTAAACAAATGAAGTGCATACAAGTATAAAGAATGAATAGTATGAAACAATAAAACCTCTCTTTCTGGAGTGAGATGGCAAATTGAGAAAGTCCTTGCCGTGGGTGTAGCTCGGCTCTCTTTCTCAGCGTCTCTTCAGTCCCAGTCCCTCCGGCGCTGCTGGAAAATGCCGAGGTCCAGGCCCCGGTGGGCCGCAGGTGCAGCCCCCAGTGCTCCCCTGGGTTTTCAGTCCAGAGCAGGTTTAAACAGTTCTAAGAAAAAGGAAAAAAACAGTCCAGGGAAATTCTCTGCCCTAGCTAGCTGAAACGAACTAAAAGCAAAGAAAAAAAATCTGTCCTCCAGTCTCTCCAAGCCTCCGCCGAACACGCTGTCTGCAGAAGAATGTGTAGGAGTCAGGCAGTTTTCTCAAAACAAACTCCGCGCTTCTCCTTGCTCTTAGAACCAGTCTTAAAGGCACAGGACTCAATATACAGCACAAACAGAACAGACGATTGGGGATACAGGCATCATAAAGTTACCCTAGGACATTCAGCCAGGCAGAAGTTCTGGTGATGATGCAGATCTCTTGAGAGGAGTGATTCTGTTCCACAGTTTGTGATGCATAAAACAGTGCATTGTGATGAAACTTTTTTGGTATTATGTATATATATCATCTATCTTTTGGGCTGTGTTTTTCAGTGAAAGCGATTGTACAATAGGAAAATTGACATTGTATAGACATTTTGTATCTTTATCAGTCAAAATAACAATCAGAATTTGATGGTCAGTGTGGAAATTTGTGCACTGTATTCTGTGACTGTCTCTGTGCATTTGAAAATCAACCATGATGTAGTTTTCTTTGAAAATACAAATTTGGGGAAAGAATGAATTTTCATATTTATATGCTGGAGGAGAAGAAACCTTTATGTGCTAACCTTCACTTTAAACTTGGTTCAAGGTTTTCTTTTTTCAGATTTAGGTATTATATAAATTCAGTTTCACAGTTCAGTTTTACTATTTGAGAAGTAACAGATCCTGGTTTTGGGGGGGAGTGTTGTTTCTTGGTTTTTTGTTTTGTTGTTTTTTTGTGTGGTTTTTTATGTGTTTTTTTGTGGGGGGTTTTTTTGATTTGTTGGGAGGTTTTTTTGATAATATAATTATTTTATTTTTGATCTTATGTGTGTCTTAGTTTCTAGTAGAAAGTAGCAAATATCTGTCTGAGACTGAGATGGTAATGTTTTTAGCCCTGTATTTTAAAATACCTGGAAAAATCTTGTGAATAGTTTTGTAAATATATTTCTTTACATTTGATTCCAGTATATAAAATATATGGATCAAAATTTTATTCCTCCTGTAAATTTCAATCACTAATTTCCATGGGTTTTTTTTTTTTTAGTAATTTCTGATAAGTTCTCCAGTACTCTTTAAAGAAGAAATTGTTAGTCTTATTAGTGTTATATTTTAGGTTATATATTTTCAAAGAAAGTTGAAGCTTAAAACAAATCTTAGCTAATTTCAGTTTTATATGTATGCTTACCAATAAAAAAGAATGAACAGGTCTTTTTTGTAACAATGGGAAACTGAATTTCCAAGGTTTTATGATTCTTTCACTTAAATTCTACTTTGGCGACATACTCTACACTTTGAGAGACAGGAGTTGTGTCCAATGTATTTTTACAGTATCAAGAACTGACACCCTTATGAAGAGAACTTCTTTTGGGGAAAAATAAACTCCAAGCTTTGTTGGTATGTATAGATCAATTCTAAGCAGAATAAGCAACATCATCAAAAAAAATTTTTGTTTTGGTTTGTCGTTGATCCTTCCTTCCTTCCTTCCTTCCTTCCTTCCTTCCTTCCTTCCTTCCTTCCTTCCTTCCTTCCTTCCTTCCTTCCTTCCTTCCTTCCTTCCTTCCTTCCTTCCTTCCTTCCTTCCTTCCTTCCTTCCTTCCTTCCTTCCTTCCTTCAGAATTACTATGCATATATTATTTTTGTCAATATAATGGTTAACTGAGAGTGAGTAATTTATCCTGTCCCTCATCTTTTAAGGGTGATCAAATACTGGAGTAGGTTTCCCAGATGGCCTATGGAGTCTTCATCTCTGGAGGTAATTAAAACTCAGCTGGACACAGCTTTAACAACCTGCTTTGAGTCAGAAGTTGGACAAGGTCTCAGCCATTCCATGATTCTATGAATTATGTAGTTGACTTGTTGATACTTTTTTATTGTAGACCAGCTTTCAAGTACTAGTTCAGATATTTCAAATTATAATTGAGATAGGGATAAAAAGTACTCAATCTTGGATTAAAAAGCACATAAACTGAAGCAGTTAACATAACATTACTGGGCACATGAAATGTGAGACTAACAGTTGAATATATGAACGGAAAGACAGTACACAGTACCAGTATACAAGTGCCTTTTATTTTAGCCTCCTTTGACATGTTGCCTAAGTAAATATTGCTGTAGATATTAATTGGCTTAATTAAACAGGGTTATTTTTAAGTGTAAACTCTTGATTGCCTTAGAAACTGCTTTTGTATTAAGCATTCACAGTTCTGATGTGAATGAAATAGTAAGACCTTGTAAGAGAGTTTTTGTGGTTAAATGAATCATGGAAATATTAGGTCCTTTACTGGAAAGTTAATGTGTTGAAAGCTAAGAACAAAAGTAAGGTATTGGGGGTTTTTGAATTATGGCCTGACTTTGAAAACTACTATTGAGTAGTTCTGTACATATTTTAGTTCTATGTCTGATATGCTGAGGGTCACTGTGGCCAGCTGTTTTACCTCAGTTCTGTAAAAAGGTAGCTGGGCTGGGTAAACTAATGTATGAACTTGCATTTTGTGCCTTACTAAGAGTTGTAAGCTTTAGTGTTCTGAAAATGTAGATGGTTAAGGCATTGCCACCCTTGATTTTTGACCGTAGGTGTTACTGAAACAGTGCATGTGGAAAACAGATTTCTGATACCATCTCAGTAGCAATCCATCTGAATTGCCCCAAGTGAAAAAGTGATTGGTGATATCATCTCAATAGCAATTTGTTTGCACTTGCCCCCAGGGCTCTTGTCTTGAAGATTTTAAAACCTTGTCACTAGGTAGTATTCCATACAGTTGTTGTGAATACCAAGCATTATAAAAGCTACTGATTATGGCTATGGAAAAGGTCTGGTATGTTGCGTATGTCCAAATAATTTTCAGGATGCTAATAAATCATTCAAGATTAATGATTTCTGTATGAAATTAAAAACAAAATATCAGAAAATATAACTCAATAAGCTACTGTTGCTTTTGGTAACCCGTACTTTTTATTACCTTTATTTTCACACTCCAAAGATGGGAGAAGTCAAGTGATTAAATTTGTAAGTGGTCTATGGAAAGATTGATTTAATATGCTTTCTCAGGCTTATGTTTAACCCAGGTAAGAAAATCAGTGGCGTAGTAGGAAAATGGTGTATATCTGGGTGTGCATGGGAGTAGGTGAAAAAGGGCCAGAGCTTGTCTTATTTTGTATTTTTTTATACAATAAATTTTAAATTTCACTGTGCTTTTTATTTTTGTTCATTTTTTCCTGTTGGACAAGGAACAAAGTCCCACTCTGCATTCTTTTGTGAGTAAATACTGTGTCCCATTCAGTTCATTCTGCAGCTAGTGTCACAGAAAAATGCTGAAGGACTTCAGTGCTTTTAACTCATAAAACGCATAGCTGAGATAAAGAGACTGATCTTATTCTGAGTGAAGGTAAGTAATTGATAAACAGGAGTATTTCCTGGGTTTTGTGGGGTCCATATTAATAATAATTTCATCACTCTTATGCAAACCGCAAATTATTCTTATTTAAAATTAGAGATTATCACCAAGCACTTCTTTGGAACATAATGAAAGAAAAATTTAAATTGCCTATTCCTGTACTTACATAGGCAAAATCATCTATGTTCTGCAGATATCTAACAGCAGAAGCAGATCTAGATTTTAGAGGAAACCTGCATTGTACTCTGATATCAGCAGCAACTTAGATCACATTGGAGTCACATCAGTATAATGTTTTAGAGCCTCTGCCAATTTAAAAATCAAATTGATGCTAGATTTGTATAGAACAACACATTTGACTGACAGAAAAGGCTGTTATAGATGGATGTGGTGTTCTATCCTTGTATAACAAGGGTTTTGACTGACAGTTTAACAATAGTACACTTTCTACCCCATATATTCTAAATTATTATTATTGCAATACAAAACACTTTTGCACTTGCTGTATATAGATAACATGTACACTTTTTGTGTAATAACATTCAAGAAGAGAGGGTTTCTTTTATGTCTTAAAGACGATGACAATTAATGAAGGCTCCATCTGACACTTACAACCAATGTCAAGGCTTGCTATTGTGGTGCATGGTAATGTAAAAACTATCAGGGTACTTAGCTCCTGGTGAAGGATCAGCATAACTCTTGACATGCGCTATATGGTGGATGAAATAAATCTCCTCAGAGAGCAATAGAAATATTTCTTGAACTGGAGACTACCCTTTCTGTTTTATAATCCCTCTTTTCATCTTTGCAGTTCTTTGCATCACTGTAAAATGCAGTTTTAATCTAGCAAGTAACTGTGTAAAATTGTACCTGTTAATGCAACAAATGTGCTTTCTGTGCTTTGCTGTCAACATTTCTCTAAAATTAAAGATTCTTCTTCAGAACAATAGCTAGAGATAAGAAAGGTATACGATTTTTCTTATTTGGATCTTGTTCATTTTGGGGAGACCATCCTTTAATATTTATCCTTTTCATTTTAAAATTTTAATTTGGAATTCCTGGCATCTTTTTGCAGCACTATATTCCGGTGTCTCCTAGTTTGTGTTGCTTTTCACAAAAGCAGGGACAGTGCTGTGTGTCTACGTTATATTTGATGGTAATAAAAAGATCGATATTAAAGTCTAAACTCTGTGAACTTCAGTTTAGTGTTGCATGCAACTAAGGAAGAAGGTATACTTTTTTATGAACCTCCCAACAATGAAAAATAAAGGAGGAATTGAATGGAAAAAAATGGGCCCACATTGATCAAAAACACGTCTACCTCTTATCTTTTTTATTATCTAGATAAGGAAAACATGATAAATACAAAGATTGCTTTTACTATATGGATTTCTTGTTTAAATTGGCCTACTGTCAAAGATATTTTTCTTAAACAGCTTGGTATTTGGTAAGGGAATTAAATAGATTATTTTTTTTCACCTGATTATGTATGACCAGTGGCATCTTGGTATCTCACATTTATTCACCAAGATTCTGTTTTTCTATTTGAAAAGGACAAATTCTATTTGAAGGACAAATTCAGTGTATGTTTTATTGAACAACAGAATTATTTATTGGCTTGGGGCAGTGATGATGATATTCCTGCAAAGCACTAAAAAGGTCTTTAAAGAATATTTGCCCCATTACTGGTGGTACCATTTCAACTCTTTGTGAATTTTAGATGTAGTACCAGTACTTCTCTAGCAGTGACTTATTATTTGAAGGAAGGGATAAAAGTAATTTGCGAAATAATATTATCCAGTTAGAAAACGATCCCTCAGAAAAATTGTAGTTTTATCAATATAGACTGCTAAGTTTTAAAGTGAAGGCAACTAAAAAAAATCCATGATGTGGAATTATATTGATCATCACATAGCTCATTATGCTAACACAGACATCTGGTATTTAATTTGAGAGAGCACTAATGATAATCATCTATACAGGGGCCAACTTGTAGAGATTGTTAAAGCACAGGCTTTGCTGACCACTGGAGATGGTTGAGTCCGCAAACTCAGACTGAGTTCTAGTTTCTGAGCAGGATGTGCTATATTGCTACAGAATTGTCCTCTACCTCCTCTCAGCTGGCGACATCTGTTTAACACAGCTTTTCTTTCCCTGACATCATACCCACCTTACTTTGTGTCCTTATTTTGCTCATTGTCCTTCATGAGCAAATATTGGTCTAAAACTGTCTCATCTTAGTTTCTTCCCCTTCTAATGATTCTTTTTTTCCCCTCTGACCTTTTGTATCGTTGTTCCAGTAGCAGTTGTCTGTCTAATCTACCTAATTGTCTTTGGTCTTCCTTGCCTCTTTTATGCTCCTCTCGTCTGTGAACGCTCAGTGCTCAATTAGTGAAGGAACAAAAGGCACAGAAGGAAGTGTTCCCTTGCTGTCTCTTCTTGTCTTTGGCATTGTAACAGCCTGGAACAGAGGCAACTACAAAGGGCTAGATAAGCTCCTTCTTCTCCAGCTTGGAGAGTACTCAGGAGGGATTTTTTTTTTTTTTTTTAAAGAGACTTTTGCTTTTGGAAGGAACTGTCTGCTGAGCATATGCAAAACATAATTTATAAAGATTCACAGCTTGTCCAAAGGTGGGAGAATTTTGCACATTTCATGAAAACACAGTACTGAGATAGGGAATTATGGGATGAATTATTTTAAACTTCTCTGTTAAATTGTGATGAGGTTTACTCTTTTGAGCAGAGCACTTCCTCACTTTCAGTAAGGACAAAGCATTTTCTTTCCACTTCATTTTTAAGTAAATGAAACATTGTTCTTGCTGTTCATATGCATAATTCTTTCTTTAACAAAAAGGAGAAGTGTAATCTCACATGAGCATAGAAAGATGCCAAAAAGCAAAGATTTATTATTTGGGGAGCTGAAGTATTAGGTTTTAGAACAGGTTAGAGTCTAATGTCTTTAACCATTTACTGTGCAATGAACACCACTTACAAATGTGTGAGAGAAACATACACATTTGTCATGTTACCTTATTTTTCTAATTAAAAGGAAAAAATTAATCTCCTTAGCAGAGACATTTCCTCTCAGAATAAAGACCTGATTCTGGAGCCTCATAGATATTTAATTTGCAAGATAGCATAATGAAAATATGTTAATAGCTTTTTCAACAAGTTAATAGCTTTCAAGTTCATACTAATTAGTTTGTTAAAATATTCTATTGGTAAAATACTTTCTTTTTCCCTCCAGTAAAGGGTAAGTATGTAACACAGTCTTGTAACGAGTGTCTTGTCAATAGTAAGGGTAGAATCAGTATTACCAAAATTATTAGAAAAAAATAATTAACAAATGAGTCTTGAAGGAAGCTGCCATAATTGTCATCAAAGATGACTTTCTGTCATTTTTACAGTGACATCTGAGAGAGTGTAGGAGGGGATCTTGCGGAGTTCATGAGCATTCTTGGGAACAAAGATGTGAAAGCAGACTTTTCATGGTGTCATGCTTGGTCCCAGTTGTCCTGCATTCCTGACTACTTAGACTGGCAGCTTTGGGAAAGTGGTACCCCATTGTCTACCCATCCTTGGTGGCCAGGGCACCATGAAATTAAAGCATCACATTGGCAAGATAACCCATACCTCTCATTTCCTGTATTATTTCTCTGTTGTTCGAGTAGTGTAATATTTTGTTCAGTCAAAAGTAATGAATGATTTTTTTTTGACCTTTATTTTTTTTCTTTGGGGGGGTGGGGGCAGGGAGTAAGTATTGTATATCTCCTACATCCTGACACTGTAAAGTCCTGCTTTTTCCTACCACCCTCTTCCTTTGGTGTCTTTTAGTAATACCCTTAGATCTCCTTAGAGCTTTCTAAACCAGTACTGCTTATATCCTTATATATTCACTCTGAAATATTTTGAACCCTTCTGCATTTGTTTATATCTTTCTCTTGCTTTTTTGAAACTTATGCTTGTAGTACCCTTGGCTTCCTTTTGTTTCTGTTGGCTGGGCAAAAGGCATCATGTGCTTGTACTTATTCCTAAGAATGCGTGTTCTGAACGAGCTGCTGGTTGTTGTCAAAGTAAATAACATCTAAAGTCTCCCTGTTCTACCATCAGTTAGGGAATTAATAGAAATTGTTCTCACCTTTTTTTTCTGCTGGTCCTTCCCATTCACATTGTTGATTACCACAACAGCTGTAATACCTTTGAGAACTCACATTCTCAAATTTAGTAGAACTAAGTCACTTTATTAAAATTTAAAGTAATACAGCCATAAGACAATCTGGAGTTCAGGAATTTTACTTGAGGTAATTTATTTTGAACAAACATGAATTTCTGATAGCTCTTTTGGGTGTTAATAAGAAAACTACAAGAAGTTAGACACACATTTATATGAACAACTGATCCTCCCTCTGGCCTGGTCTAATCAGGTCCAGAAGATGCCTAAAACACCTGGATGATGACTTCATGGTGCAGGTACTAAGACAGCCAGCCTGGAAAGATGTCCTCCTTGATTTGTTACTTGTTAGCAGGGAGGGTCTCGTGAGTGAAGTCGCGATATTGGCCATGCAGTCAAGTTTAAAAATCTTTGTTGATAGCAGGAAAAGTGCCAACAGCCTTGGACATAAGGAGAGCAGAGTTCAGGCTGCTCAGGAAACTAGTTAGTACAGTCCTCTTGGAAAATGCTTTTGCAGCTGTTGAAGTCCATCTTAACAGGAACAGGCAATTCCAAAATGTTGGAAGTCAAGCAGACAAAGCAGAAGGCCGGCTTGGCTAAGTGGGGATCTTTTGGAGATAAGGTAGAAAAGGAAGGCATGTACCTGTGGAAGCAAGGTCAGGTGACATGGGAAGAATACAGAGATGTTGATTGCCACTCAAGAAAATTTGTGTGGCCAAAGCTTAGCTTGAGTTGAGGCTTGTCAGAAATGTGGGAGACATTTTTTTAAAATACATTAATGGCAAAAGTCAGTGCAGAAGTTACATGGGCACATTAGAGGATGAGGATGGTCTCCCCACAAACAGGGATATAGACAAGGTGGAGATGTTTATTGCTTTCTTTTCCTTTGTCTTCAACACCGGTGATGGACTAAAAGGGTCCCAGTACCCTGAGCTGGAGGACCTAGAGTGTGAGAATGATAAACTCTGAGTTGACCCTGAAGTTGTAAGGGATCTGCTGTTCTAGCTGGGTCCCTATAAATCTATAAGGCATGATGGGATTTGTCTGACAATAGCTAAAAAGCTGACTGATGTCATCATGAGGCCTCTCTTGATGATTTTTGAATGGTCTTAGGAATCTGGAGAGGTTTTAGAGGTTCCAGTTGACTGGAAGCTGGTCAACATTGTCCCAGTTTTCAAAAAGGGCAAGAAGAATGACCCTGGAAGCTACCACCTGAAGACTCACTTCAGCACCTGGTAAGGTTATGCAGAAGATTTTTCTGGCAGGTATTGCGCAACACCTGAAAGAAGATGCAGCCATTGGTCACAGTCAGCATGGGTTCATGAGGGCAAGGTCCTTTTCAAACCTGAATTGCAACCCACCCAGCTGATCAAGTGAAGCCAGTTGATGCAACCTTTTTGGATTTATGTAAAGCTTTTGATACTGTCTCTCACAGGACCCTTCTGGATGAAATGTCCAGCCCACAGCTGGATAAACACTGGATAGGTGAGCAGCTGGCTCCTGAATTAGGCACAAAGGGTTACAGTGAACGGGATGATGTCAGACTGACCTGTTGCTAGTGGGGTTCTACAGGGCTTCATCCTCAGCCCTGTGCTCTTCCAAATCTTTATAAATAATTCAGACACAGGACTGGAAGGGTGGCTGAGGAAGTTCACAGATGATAAAAAACTGAGAGGAGCTGTTGACTCCCTTGAAGCCAGGGAAGCCCTGCAGAGAGACTTTGACAAATCAGAGGGTTGGGTAATTACCAGCCATATGAAATTCACAAGGGAAAGTGCTGGATTCTGTACCTGGGATGGGGCAACCTTGGATGGATGTGCAGACTGGGGAAGGAGATGTTGGAGAGCAGTGCCGTGGAAAAAGAATCTGGTGGTCCTGGTTGGTGGCAAGTCGAATCTGAGTCAGCAGAGCCCTGGCAGCCAGAAGGGTCAACCATGTCCTGGGGAGCATCTGGCACAGCTGGGCAAGGGAGGAGATTGTCCTGCTCTGCTCTGCACTGGGGCAGCCTCACCTTTGAGTTGTGTGTGCAATTTTGGGCACCACAATATAAAAAAAGACATTAAGCTATTATAATGAGTGTCCAAAGGCGGGCCACAAGAGTGGTGAAGTACCTTCAGGGGAAGGCAGATGAGAAGCAGCATTTGAGGTCCTGTCTTTCTTTAGTAGTTCTTTCTTATGGAACAGCTGTTACAATTCCTAGTCATGCAACTAACTGTCCTCATTTGGAAAAACAAAAAAGATTAAGTCTTACATTTGGTTCAGAGTTTCTAGGAATGTGAAGTTCTGGTCAACGTGTGGATTTTCTTGTTAAAATTCCATCTTTTTGTTCATTCAGACTTCTCTCAAATTGCCTGCTTTATCGTGACTAATGTAACACTTCAGAAGAACTACTCTGTCTGAACAGAATGTCTCATTTTTACATTGGTTATAATTGGCTAGGTCACTTTGCTTTTATATTTTTATTCTGATAGTACTTTTAGTTTGTTCCAGAAAATAATTTTCTGGTTCTATACCTTTTGGAGTTTCTGTTGTTGTGGTGTTGTTTTTTTGTTTTGTTTTGTTTTGTTTTGTTTTTTTTCTCTTGGTCATTATAAGGTTTCAGCATTTTTTCAGTCATTTAATCCTCAAGCCTAACTCTTTATAGTTACTAGTTTCATGTGAAATCTGGTCTGGTCCAACATGATACTGTTTTAGCTCACTTGTAGGAAATTTATAAAATCCAATGTGGTATAGGACCTCGAGTTTTAAAATATTGATATAATAATTATTCATTATATACTTGAAACTATGTTGGTGTTTTGCAAAGGACACAAAATCCTGTTCACATAGGGAAAAGGATGAAGCTGTAGAAAATGATAAATATTGTGTTTTCACAGTGAGTTAGAAAAGTAATTTAACTTTTTCCAATCTTAGTGGCAGTCATGAGTTTATGGAAGGAGTTGAATGAGGCAAAGAAGTTTGTATAGCAAACAGGGTTAGAATTGTACAAGGAGCTAAAATTTATCTTGGTAGCCATCCAAAAGCTATACCCTAACGGAAACCACATTGTTAGTGTGTTACAGAACCTTTAACCTATAGTTCAGTCTAAACTTTTAATAAAAGTATGAAACCTTGCCCTTTTCCTCAGCTGTTCCTTGGGGCTACATTTTAAATATTTTTACTCTGTTTTGTTGGGTTTTTTTCAGTACATATTAACTTACATAGGCATGCTTATTATGACAATTAAGAAGAAAGGAGTGATGAAATAATGTTGAAAGATTAGAAATGACTGAGTATATTAAATCGTGGTAAATGCCAACATTTTGAATGACTTTTTAAATTTTTTTTTTTCTTTTGTTTTCAATTAGTTTGTAAGAGTAGGAATATGCCAGGCCTGAAATGACTGCAATGATCAAAATACAATTTTACTTCAAAATCTGAATATTTTGCTAGAATGGTATGATGAAATTCCCCAGTCCAATGATTTTTGGTGAAACTAGACTGGATAACCAAAGTAAGATCATTTTTCCAGCTTTATGGTTGCTTGTTATTCTGTCTTTCTACTTCTGTATTCAATATGTATGTTTTGTCCATACGTTTCTTCATAAGCTTGGGTTTACTGTTTCACAAAAATATTTGCTAAATTGGATTAATATTATCACCACGACTGAGATAAACTGGAATGCTAATTTAACTGAGGGAGTTTATGAAGAGAGTTAAGCAAAATTTACAGCAACCTAGAGAAGGTTTCTGGGGGTGGGGTCTTGCATCTATTAGGAAGCTGAGCAGTTCAATGCATGTTAGGTGAAGTTAGGCAGATTTAGATAAGAATTTTGTACTCAGGGTACCTAACCAGTGGAACAAATGGTTTAGGAATATGATAGGCTCTTTAGAGTCTGAAGTTCTTTGAACAGGAATTGGAAGTCATTCAGTACAATAAACTGTTCCTTTAGTGGGATTTTATAGATTTAATTTGGAATCATATAATTATGTTGTCTGCATTATTCAGGAGGTCAGCTATAGGTGGTCATGATTATTTTCATAACCTTAGGTTCTCTAAATCTACAATTTGACCTCTTACCTATGTGAGAAAGAGCAAAATAATTATCAAGGAAGGTAAAGGAAGAGCACAGTAGACCTGAACATGAATGATACTGTAACAGAAGACCTGTCATTCCTTTCTTAGCTACTTAGAATGATGTTCCATAGGTACAGCACTCAGCTAATGGGAGGAAGATACTGAAAATAGGAGCTGTGAGGGGATTTTAAAAGCATATCTTCAACTTGCAATGCAAGCCTATTTACAGTGTGCTACTAATGAAGTTATTAAGAGTGAAACTACTGCTTCTATATATTATTTTAATATGGCATGTAAATGTATTAGCTGATGATGTAGTGTTAATTTGTCTTTCTCTAATGTGAACATTGTGTTGCGTGGCCTTACTGTGCCCTTGGAGTTAGAGTTGACTTTCTTGGAAGAATTTTATTTTTTAGGAAGATTAAATTAACATCATCAATTATACATCAATTAAATGTATAATGTGTTTTGTTTTATTTTGAGCAACTATAACATTTTTCTAGGGAATTCTTGCTTTTAAATAGAGTTTGTTCGTTTAGTTTGATAATGGATTTTGTGCATCTATGTTGTCTCTGACGGAAAAATTCATTTTTACTGCTGGTCAAGTCAATAAAAAAGAGTAACCAGCTAAAACTGATGCTAATATGACTCTGCCTCTCATATTTTGCCCTGGGTGCAGTTGGTAGATGTATAAACTACCAGTATGGTTAATCATAGCTGGTTTATCTTTTTAGAGGTAAAAAGTTTGATTGAGAATTTAAGGTGACCACTCCAGCATTCCTTTAGCTCCTTTAGTATGTCTTTCTTCGATAAGAAAACAAAGTACCTGAGCTGCCAGTGGAAAGACGCTTGCTTCATCCTTCATTCACTGTCTGAGCATGTCTGCTTTTATCAGGGCATTCACATGGTGTAGTGAATCCTTTTCCTTGTTTCCTGTGAATAAGTTTACAAAAATGACAACCTTATTGAAAGATGGGAAACCTGGTCTGTAAGTTCACAGTGCATCAACAGGAATACAGGATGAGAGTGTAGAGTAAGGAAAAAGAAGTTGGTGCTAAGTTCTGGTGTCATTGAAAAGTGTTTCATCATCATCCTCCCTCATTCTTCTATGCTGTGAAGGAGAGAAACGCTCCTGCCTCCTTGAGAGGTTGTTCATTCTCCTGAAATGGAAGTCAGTCTCAGTAGAGTTGAGAAGCAGCCCTCTGAACCCTAGAAGAAGAAGCGGCTGTCAGTTACAAGAAGCAGCACCACCTCATGGGGAGGCAGCAAGAGTCAATAGACAGGTCTTGCAGCTTCTCAACAATGTTTACACATGCATAAAGCAAAATGTGAGTATGGGATAATAGATGTTTTTAGAAAAGTCTTCTTAAAAAAAAAACAAAACAAAAACCAAAAACAAACAAACAAACAAACAAAAAAAAAAGAAAAAAAAGAAAAAAAAGAAAAAAATACTTGACTTGCATTTGCATAAGGGTACCAATGCTTACTTCTACCTCATTTAATTGTAATGTGGTTTCCTCAAATAAAACATTCAAAATGAAGAACTAAAACCACAAGAATCTATAAAAGTAACTGAAATACCATAAACAGGCAAATTTTTCTCCATCTGAAACAATTTTTATTGTGTTTTTAAATTACTAGATAGAGTATGCTATCCAAGTGCCATATCATTTGTTAAGGTTTCTTAACTCTAGCTGTGTGTTGTGTAAATTTTAGCTGAACTGACAAGTAGTGGATCACTCATGGACGTGTCTGTTTCTACCCTGAGACCATTTTTTAGAATTACAGGAGGTAGCTTTGCCAGCTAGTGATGAATTTACAAAGGCAATATCCTGCATAAGCAAAGAGTTTGTCCATTTCAGCCCTGAGGTCTAGAAAAAATGTAAAAAATGTTGAAAAAATTAAAAAATGAAACATTCTTTTAGGTCCCTTCATTTAAAGGACAAAGCTTGAAAACTTGTATGTAAAAAATCAATTCAAACTTTAAGTACATTTTAAATTTGCCACTTAACTTATATAAATAACATATATATATTCATCATCTATGTATATATGATTTATGTGATTTTTACTTGAAATTCAGTGTATATAAATGAGATACCATAAGTGTTCCTTTTGATGGAGCAAAATCAAGACTGGAAAATAAGGCACTATAAAACATGGTATTTTTATTCTTTAGTGTCAAAACAAGATATGGCTAGTTTTTTTATTTTAATGTTTGGTTTTAACATGACAACATTTGTTGTTCTTCCTAATATGTTAAAAATAAGAATTTTCATCCTGTGCATACAAAGCTGTGGACTTTGTTACATGTTGCTGTATGTTTTGAGTAGTAATTTTTTTGTTTGTTTGTTTTCTGGATCCTTTGTAAGCTATGATTGCCATATTGCACAGTGTTTCTTGCAGAATATCTCCTGGAGCACATAATTAACGTCATGCAGTAATTTGGAATAAGTGCTGTTAAACAAACAAGATATTTTTTCTTTCTTTTAACCTTCACAGGTGGTAAATAGAAAAAGTTTTGTGTTTTTTCATTTTTATCCAGTTTTAGTCTATTTTGTATTTTTATAGCACTTAGGTTCAGTAATTTTTATTGGGGGGGGGGGCGGGGAGGGGGGGTGTGCGTGCAGATTATAATAGCTTTTTTTCCTGTACTGCTTTTCTTTTAAGACAATCACAAGATTTATTTTAAGAGTTCTAGTGTTTCTCTATTTCAAACAAGGTGCTTTACATAACCTCATTGTGTACCTCTTTTGTAAACTTTCAAATACAATCTTGAGCTCTAGTTCAGGTTTTTTTCACTTGTCACATATTTCATATTTTTGATACATTTTTAAATGGTGTTTTTATATCTTCCAAAGGGGAGTACAGAAATTTATTTTGCTTAGATATAGATAATAAATGTGTAATTAAATTTAGTATTTTAGCTTTGTAGTTAAATGTGCCAAACTGTTTAGAAAACAGAGGTTTTTGATTTTGCTTTACACTGTAAGAGAAGAGTATGTAAAATTAATTTATAATAGCAATGAAAAAAACGTGTGTTGAGATGAGAGAGTAAGTTTAGATTGGATATTAGGAAGAAATTCTCTCCTGTGAGGGTGGTGAGGCACTGGAACCGGTTGTCCAGAGAAGGTGGGTATTCCAGTGCCCGGCAGTGTCAAGGCCAGGCTGGATTGGGCTTGGAGCAACCTGGTCTAGTGGAAGATGTTCCTGCCCATGGCAGGGGATTTGGAACTACATTGTCTTGAATGCCCCTTCCAATTGTCAGAGAGTGAAATGTCTTGATTTATGGCTTAAACATTTTTATGAGACTTTTGCCTATTATAGCAAAATTGTATAATAAAGCTGCACCGTGGAAGCCCAACCTGAATGGGCCTCCTGGCTGAAACCCTGAGTCAAACTACCTTAGACTATTTGAGATAAAGCATCTCAGGTCTGGAAAGTTATGGATAAGGCTGGGAGAGCATTGGAAGAGCCAAGCATCTTCAGGGTGAAAGCCATATCCGAGGCTTATCTATTGCCAGGTTTGCGCAGACTCTTCCCCACCCCAACCCAGGGGGGAGGAGGCAAGGTTTTGCGTTTATGAAGTAGCCTCTGGTGAGAGGCAGTGAATGTCCATCATCCCTTACACAAATTGGCTCAGCTACGGAGCTCCCCACCGTGGCACGTCTACAGGACATTCACATGAGTTGCAGCTGAGGGGGTGTCATGGTCCATCCAAAGCCCCCCAAAGGGTACCTCAGACCCTGCACCAGGCTACTGCACATGATGCAAAATGATGCAACTAATCCAAAGTTTTGTAAGAGATAGTGTCTAATTTGCACCCCCTCAGGGGAGGTACCTGGGCATTCCCATCTGGCCAAAATGTGTATTAATCCATTGGATTCTATGTTTTTTTGTGAGGAACCATCACTACCAAGAAGACCAGATGGCATGGATCAGCAAGACATTATTGGGACCCATGGAGTGCTGATATGTTTCTATTTAATCTATCTTCCTGTCCTGTCTCCCAGCCCTCCATCCCTTTTCCTGTTTCTTTCTTCTTCTTTTATTTATCATTTTTCTATTAAATCAATGATGTCATTTTTTTTTGTGTCAACATTTAACTTGTTTGGTTTTAATCCGGTTTTGGGGAATATTTGAACCTCGGGATTCTATCCATAATCCATAGACACCTCACTTTGCTCCTCTCTGATTAGAGCGGATCATAACACCACCCAACCCAAACCATTCTGGGATCCTCTGATTCAATGGAAAAATCCCTGTTTTAAAAACGTATAATTTACACCAGATACAATACAGATTGTGGATATACAGGAAAGTATTGTATCCTAAATTTATAACTATTTCTTATCTTCATGGGTCTATGTATGGATATTTTTATTCCGGAATAAACATGGCCATGGATAAACTTCTAGTGATATAAATATCATATCTAGTGATATAAATTCATAATTACATTATGTAAACATGTTGAAGTACCTGCACCATGTGCAAACTCCCATACACTCTGCCAGGAAGGAATTCGAGTTGGTTGTACTAATGGATTAAACCTCCCTGTGTGAATGTAAAAGGAAGTAAAGTGGAAAAAAATATAAAAAGCATGTTAAACACGGCTATAAAAAGTAAAACCATCAAATATTTTTTAATTTTATGTGCTTTACAAAGAAATAATAAAGTTATTACTTTATTGTATAGTACTTAATTGAATATTTTGAAAACTTTTCAAAGTAAAGCTTTCATATTTAGAAAACTGAAACCAGTCAAATTTATTTATTTAATCTGCTATTAAATAAGATGTAGTTCAAAACAAGTAAAATTTTAATGATAAGATGTTCTTCATATGTCATGTTCCTTATGATGAATAAAAAACCAGAGCTATCATGGAACTATCAGGGGCCTTAAACATTTAAACCACCACCTCTGGTAAAAAGCAACTCTACTCTGCTGGTTATCTCAGTGCTGTAAACCTTCCTCTCTGTGTTGAGGGATAGAAATATGTAAGTCTTTCTCACACTTTGCGAACTTGTTCTCAGAAACACATTCATTTGTAAATGTGAAACCTGATGTACTTCTCCATCTTGAAAACAGAATAGGCATCCCTGATCAAAGAATGCTTTTTCTGGTTTTTTTTTTTTTCCCAATTTAAGTAATACTACAGGTTATTATACAGATTAGAAAAGAGCTTTGGGGGCAAAGTCTGTAATAATGAATTACATTTCCGCTTCCTGCTGCTGCTTGTGCTATGTAAATAAGACTTGTAAACACAGTCAAGATTGAGTGATGAGAATAAGGCAGAGGTAGATACTGCTTAGATCATTGTTGTAGGTGAAAGAAACTGTCATCAATGTAGAGCTTGAGACAATGGGGTTGAGATTTTACAGAACTGTTTTACATCAGTTTCTGAGATGCATAGTAGTTTGCAAAAATCCAAGTCATACTAAAGGTGCAGAACACTGAGGTGAGCTGCAAACCATTTTCAAGCTGTTTGTATTCCCCTAACGGTACCCTTTTACACTGTATGCACTAAGACAGCTTGAGAATTGCTGGTGTGAGAGAAATTACATGGTTGGGCCTCAGAATTATATTTATTCCTCATTGTTGATCTTGCTATGGCCATTTTCATTTCTAAGTAGCATCTGCTCTGCTAGTCTTAAATGATGAGTAAAGAAAGAGTGGGAACTTTGGAACCAAACCATTTGGCACTGTAGCTATGTGGGGATTGCTTAATGTGTGGATTGAGGACATGAGACAATTGCAGAATAATAGACATTACAGATGGAAAAAGACCTGTTAGGTCAACCAGTGTGTCTCCTTACAAATTCAGGACTATTCCCTACGGAACATTTTCCAACATTTTGTCCAGTTGGGTTTTAAATATCCTAAATGATGGAGATTCCACTACTTCCCTTGGGAAGCTTTTGTGCTGCTTTGCTGGTTTTATTGCCAAGTAGTATTTCGTGATACTCAGACACAGTCTTGTCTTTTTATAATTATTATTGTTACTCCTTTTAAAATTAAATTTAAATTCTTTAATAAATATAAAAATCAGTCATATAAATACTTTGGGTAATTGTTGGTATCCCAGTGGCTGGCTGTGATGTCACTTAATCCTCTGTAGGGAAATTGTATTTTTAATTTTCAAATATTTTTCTTTATGTGTCAATGTTGCTGACTCTCTAATTACTTCCACTGGCCTTCTCAGCACACTTATTTACTTACACTTACTTATCAGTGTGTGTGAACACACCTTCCTAGTGAACTTCTATTATTTCCTCGTGGTCAAACAAAATGTTAGGAAAATTCTGGGTGCATTAATATAGACCTAAGATGTGTGTGTGCATTGGTGGTATTCCTCTGTAACAGCAATATGGAAGTAACTCCTGAATGCAGATATGACTTGTTGCTGAACAGCTTCAGGTATAATCTTTACAGTTATAACATTATATGTAGGTTGTCACTGTTACAGACACAAACTGCTTTTGTGGTATTAATTTGGGAGTCAGATATTTCCTGATAGCTCTTTTCCCACGCTTTTTTGTAATGCCAGTGTCAAGCATGATAACTCTTGAGGGAGAGTAGCTGTGTTTTCTTTTCAAACTTTGTACAGACATTAATTCCCACATGTATTTATTGTCTGGGGAGGTGATTCATTCATTAGGCTTCTTTAGCACATTGATCAGTTATTATATGGCCTTTTAGATACTGTTGGCTGTTCTCTGACATTAAGAACTGAAAAATGTTTTGGTGTAATGCATCACTGGGGAATAGTGGTCAGGCAAAATTGAGACTTACCAAGCCTTTTTGTAGAAGTCACAAGAAATAATGTATTTTCTTTCATTGCCAATCTGCTAATGTGTTAAAACTAGAAAATCCTGGAATTTAACTTCTAAAAATAAAAAAGACTGGAGGAATGAAGAATCCATTTCCTTCATCACAATTAGGATTCTGTCCTTGCAAAGCTGTTTTCCAGAGTCTACTCTGAAAGGAAGGTGTCCCTTTGTAAGCTGCTTGTTTATTGATGCAGTTTGGCATTAGTTTCTCATGTTTCTTTCTGTTTCCAAATATGTCTGCATTTTGCCTTAGTCAAGTTTGAATTTCATATTATGAATTTGTATTTGAATGCACTGCAGCTGCTCCAGTGATGCTTTCTTATCTGCTTTATCTTCCAAAAATCATCACCCTGATTTTTTTGTTGATCACATATATTCAGTTATTCCTAAATGTATAAAATTCTGGACCAAGCCTTCATGTTGTCCCTTTAGATTTCTGTTGTGGCCATGAGTGACTTGATTTTACTTGGCTGTTTGATCTCAAACCCACTCAAAAAGTGCAAGTTATAACATGTTATTTGAAGCAGACCCACTTTATGGTGTATTATATGTGCCAGTAATACACATATATGGAATATGTAAAAAGAAATTTAAAGTCCAGGTCATGTGACTCTTGTTTGAAAGATAGTAAAAACCAAAACAAACCCAAGAATCCTCAAACACACAAAAAACCCAAATAAACAAAACCAATTAAAAAACAAACAAACAAACAAACAAAAAACCCCACAAACCAAAACCCAAACCAAACACAACTAAAACCCAAAAAGCAAATAAATAACACCCACCGCCAAAAAACCAACCACCCTCAAAATTCTAAGGTAAAATTTACAGAGATGTGAATTGACTTGCTACCACCAATTTCTGTGAACAACCAGGACATGAGTAAAAGGGCCAGAGTGACACATTTTAGGAGAGCTGCCCTCAAATAAATGTCCAAGCTAGGGGGGAAAAAAAAAAAAATCAAAAAAATGAGACTTGAACTTTTCACTCTTGTGACTATTGACAGGACTCAAGGAAACAGCATGAAGTTGAGTGAGGGGAGGCTTAGGTTAGGTATCAGGAAGAGACTTTTTGTCCAGAGCATGATTAAGCACTGGAAGACACTCCCCAGAGAAACAGTCACAGTATCAAGCCTGACAGTGCTGGACAATGCTCTCAGGCACATGATGTGACTCTTGGGGTGTCTTGTATAGGGCCAGAGATTGGACTCAACGGTTGTTCCTTGTGGGTCCCTTCCAACTCTGCATATTCTCTGATTCTAAGTATGATGCATCACTTTCTTATACTACAAGCTTTAAAATGTCTTTCAAGATGAAACAGTCATGTCTGTCAATCCTGCTTTGAACTATGGTTGCAGTTTCTCTTTGCAATTTTGCCTTTTCCTGATAGGACTCATTAGCTTCTCATATCCACTCTGTTCCTTCCAAGTGAACTGCAAGCTGCCAGATTAAAATGTCATCCATTTGCCACAAGACCTCTCTGTCTGTCAGTTCTTATTTAATGGGACAGAATTACTAGCCTTAATCATCCTTTTAGTCCTTAATTATGCTCAAGTGCAATTCTGTCTCAGTGTTCCATGTCATGATGGACCTGATTTGTGGTCCTGCATACACTATGATCCTTTGTTATGGTGGTCTTGTGCTTTATCTAAGGATTGAGCTAGTTCCATATCTTTCCAATTTAACACAGTCATGTAAGTGTAGAATGGTAATGTCCAGTGCAAAATATTTGTGTCACGTGTGTGGATTCTTTTTCTTCATCTGCAGACATGGGTCTGCTGTAAACAGCAGAACTGTTTTCTGTAACAATAAGGAAAGCAATTTCTGGGTATAATTTCATAGTTAGCTTGAAATATTGCTTGCTGTCCTTCCCATCTACACAGTAATACAGAGCAGCTTGCTTTTCAGGCTAGAGGTCCAGGAAAATGAAAATCAATATTGCTCATGTGGGCACAAGGTGGCTGCTGCAGCACAAGACTTTTCTGGAAGCACTTCTAGAACATGAGCATTTTGGGTTTTTTTAAGGCAGACCATCTTTGATTGGTTTAATCTGCCATGTGTATGTTCTCAGTGTTCCCTCTCCTACAGACTTCATCCTTTCTGATTTTGAGAAAAACACCCAACCACCCAGCTAGCTATTAACTACAATAGGTCCCTCTCAATTCATGTGATTGTTCACTTTGCTTAATATTCTGTTGCAGGTTACATTCAACCATGTCCTCACAATTCTTCTGTGCCCCATTTAGACATGAGATGAAAACACCAATTATAAATTATGTATAATTGCAAGGCAAGTAAAACCAAGTATGATATGTGTTTTTGTTGCCCCTCAAATATATTGAGATTTGGGAAACTTACACGTGTGTTTGCTTCCATAGAATCTGAAATCTTGGGCCCATGGAGCTAATATCCCTGACTATGTACATCAGTAAATACAAGGCTTTTAGATACTGTAGATGTTGGAGGTCTTAGAGGGAGGGATTCCTGTGCTTGACTGAAAAAAAATAATCCTTTTCTATGAAAATCACAGTCTCCATTCTTGGTATCAGGTACCTAAAATCTGTAGGCAGAAGAACTACATGCCAAAAATACTGCCCCAGATACTTTTGTCCTCCTTCCCCACCTTGGCTAATACATCCAGCACCCTTTGGATATTGTCTTTTTACTTTTTCTGAATTGAGGGCCTGAGAGAGAGAAAAGCCTCAAAGTGTTTCCTACAGTATATTTAAATATTGTGTGTAGATATAGATATAGATATAGATATAAAAGACCTTTTCAGTCTAATGGGAAAGTGTTAAAGTTCTATATCAAAAGGTGTGAAATAACCTGGTATCCTGGTGTCAACTTACAGTCCCCACCCTGGAGGCTGAAATGTACTTGAACCCAGTCCCTCAACTCCATCCGCATAACCACACTTAGCAAAATTCTCAGGTATATAGTGGTGCCATTTACATAATTTAGATTTTGGGGAATTTAGATTTTGATCTGTTAAAAATTGGTTATTGAGAGCAGAAAATATGCCAAAAAAAGAGGGATATTTTTATATATTTCCATTGAATTATCATCTTTCTCATCTAACTGTCAAATTCTTTTTTTCACTAGCGAGAATTTTCTCGACACATCTTTTTTATAACTGTGCCATTCACATCATTCATTGCTGATTTTAGTAAATCTTGGTATCTTTTACCAAGGGTGGAACTTTATAGACCTAATTCTCAGCAGATGAACATGAAAATGAAACTCTAATTTCTCATGTTTACAAAGACTGCAAGTATTTTCAATAATGATGACTTAGGATACATAAGGACCTGTGGCTTAAAAAACTGATTAATATACAGTGTTTTGACAGATTTTCCTCATCGTTGCTACAGTTGTTGATGGCTGATAGTTGCTGTAAAGGTTGTAATAGTTATTTTAAAATGGTTTGGTGAAGGAATCTGCGGAGTAACTTCTCAACAAGTTTTAATTGCTGCTATTGCTGCTGTGGGGTTGGTGGGTTTTTTCTTTTGTGTTTTTTTGTTTTGTTTTGTTTGTTTGTTTGTTTTGGGGTGTGTGTGTGTGTGTTTTGTTTGTTTGTTGTGGGGTTTTTTTGTTGTAATTGTTTCTGTTTGTTTGGTTTTGGGTTTTTGTCCCCCGCCCCCCCCCCCAAAAAAAAAAAAAAAATTCCTCGTGAGTATGCATTTATATTGAGAGATTAAAAGCAGAAAAAATAACGTCACCTTTCACTATTTAAAGCATAAATATTTATCATTTTCTTCAGTGAGGTTTACTGGATTTGAGAAGTATTTAGTGAATATTGAACACCCATAATATATTTCCTTTTGATTGATGGTGAACTGTAATTGTTCTTTCTTAGTTAAAACACTTCCACATTGGAAAGATGATGCATACACAGTGTTTTAGGTTAATTGTTCCTTACTGATAGATTTTTACAAGCAAAAGCAGAAATGTTGGTGCTTGTGGATACAAAAGGAAATTAACATTGAAGATCTCTTCACAGAATTCAAGTTGCTTTGGGCATCTATTAACAAAATAACCACACAAAGTGAAACCTTAGCGTAGCCTTGGAGCATATTAGTTTTGCCATGGACAACATTTGTAGGGGTTTTCAATATAAACACAGATTAAAATGCACCAGCACTTCCTTATTTTCTGGGAAAGGCACTATTCTTTCAGGAGAGCTTGACTGAAGTGATAAGAAGTCATACATTTGATAGGGCTGAGAAATGGTAGTGCTAATTAGCTTAGCTCTTTAGCAGTACTGAAGTAATCCTCTCCAACTCCCCAGATCAGCAGGAAGGGAAATCTCTTCTTAGCAATGGCACTAAATCATTGGTGTGGGTTACTACCTAGTAACCACAGTAATAGCGGTCATGGATCAGATTTCTGTTCTAAAGCTGATGCACAAATGTAAACCCAATATGTGACTCTTGGTCAGAAGTGCTCAAAAAAGTCAAAAGCGAGGAAAGGAAAATGCTCCATCTGTGTCATGGTGCTCCACCTTCAGAAGTGATTTGCACTGAACACATCCACACAGTTGTATTGCTCTGTAGTTTGCCTTCAGGTATCTCCTATAAAGAACAGTGGGAATGGCAATGTGGAGGAGTGATGGAAAGGGTTAACTGCTGCCAACAGTGCTATTCATCTACCTTGCATCAGCTGCTGAAATTTGGTATGTTGTCAAAATGCCAGCCAAAAACTAACTGTGGGATGAATTAATTACTTTGAGGAAGGCAGCCTACTCTTTCCTACTTCTTTGTTGTTTACTCCTCAGTTATGGAAAGGATTAGATATATACTATACACATGGAATACAGTTGAAATTTACAAATCAAATACTGTCTGGACTCAGTGAATTTATTGTGCATTTTCAGATTGACTGTTGCATGCATATTTTGTAGAAATACAGGCAGTGGGATGCAAAACTGGGGGATGGTAGTATGTTAACAACCTGCCACTTATATTTTGTTCTAGAATGATATTATTACTCTTCAATATACTCAACAATATTCAACAGAAATTTTTTTCTGCCTATGACTGACTGTTCTTGGAGGCTTCTTCTTGGTCCCTCCAATTCATTCGACTGAGAGCGTTTGGCTGTCTCTAGCAGTCTATCTGTAATTTATAGGGAAACCTGAACTTGTTCTCTTTGGGGCAAAAATTCACAAAGAATGTCCAGCTTCTCAGCCTCATTACTTAGTAGCACAACTTGGCTTTGAAACTTTACTTATACTTCTTCGTTGCTAGCTAGCGTTAAAACCTACATGATATATTGTCTGAAGCTGCCTCCACTATACTGCAATCCTCAAAGAAAAGTTAAAAAAAGCTACAACAAACAAGAACCTCAGCAATCATAAAGAATTAATCTTTACAGATAAAATCCCCAACTCTGTGCGTGCTTCTGCCTTTTTTCTGATGGGATGATCTGTTTTCCAGATGAGCCATTTTGCATGTGCACATGAGCTGTTGCTTAGTTTAAAGTGTTCTGAGCAGGTTATGGCCTGATTAACCCTTGGCTCTTCCTGATCCTGTATGAACTTGCTGCAAGTTGGATTTCTGTTGGATTTTTTATAATGCTTTGTGGAAAATAATATACATCGTCTTATATCCAGGGCGGTATGGTAGGGAAGAGGGTTTGTATCAAAAGGTTCTGTGGAATAATCTGTTAATCTTTGTAACATATTTTAACCTAATATGTGGAATTCAACTGTCTCAATCAAAGGTAAACAAAATTAGACTAAGACACTTATTCAACATATAAATATTTTCAGAAATGTTCATATTGTTTTATGTCACAGAATAAGAGCCTTGGAAAATAGGATAGTGCACTCCCATGCCCTGAGTTTTTGTTTGTTTGTTTGGTTGGTTGGTTGGTTGGTTTTGTTTTGTTTTGTTTTGTTTTTGTTGTTTTGAATCTTTTATCTCTTCAGTCTGTACATTAGTATTTTGTTGCAAAAAAAGTGGAATTAAAAAAAAAGTAGGTAAATTTGTGGGAATCCTCCTTTTCTAGAAGCTTCCAGGTTTACTGTGACAGTACATATGTATTTACTGGTTTTGAAGCCATAATGAACAACTTTTATAAAAAAGGGGTACCCGGGGTGGACAAACATTGTAACTAAATGTGGAAACAGGTGCTCCCTTGCAAAATGCGTGTTGAGCTCTTAGAGATTTATTACTCTGGATTCATTACACCCTTCTCCACTGAGGTAGGATAAATGAATTAAACAGGTTCACATAAAGTAGTATCAGTAATATGAACCAGCTATTGTTTTTTCACAAGGTTTTTTTCTTTCTTATCTGAGTGCCCCAGAATTAACCAACCTTTTTTTGAGTTTTGCTGATTATCAAGACAATTTATTTTCTTTCAATTTCAATTTTTTTCCTAGTGTATTTTCTTCAGATTCCTTTCTATCTGGAATCAAGTATAAATTAACTAGGAAGAGAAAAAATGGACACTCACTGCTTAGAAGAGGTAGAAAAATGAGGGCAAAATGTGCCAAACCTTGTTCCTAGATTTCAGTTGAAAGGATCCTTCCTTGTATCTTTCCCTTTTCCTAAATTGTGGCACAACAGACGTATGTAAGATTTAGAATTCTGAATAAGTTTTAGATGATACAGATGTGAAAATATGAAGTGGAGAGAATAGAAAGGAATAGAAAGTAGCTAAAGATTTAGAAGAAGACAATGCATAGTGCTGAAACATTAACTCTCAGACTCTAAGTACATCACTAGGGATTGTTCTTCACTAAATTTTGTTTTTAATAATGTGGCATTATATTTTTTTATAAAGGTGGTGGTGGTTCCTAAAAATTTATTTTCTGACAAGATATACTAGCAAAAGTGCCAAGAAAAGAAAAATCTGTTTTGGGTTAAATACTATGTGGTCAGCAGAACAAACTACTTAGATTGTCCATTAATTAGCTAAGCATAAATTCTTCAGGTAAAATAAAAATAATTAAAAAACAAATTATAAAAAGTCTTAAACATTGGCTCCAATTTCAAGAAATATATAAACTTTTTAAGATAGCAATTTAATGAATCTTATGATAGATATAGTATACTATATGAAGAGATTTTTAAAAGTATAACAAATGATGTTAGTAAAATTAAAATGTAGTCCAAGGAGAAAAGACAGTTTTTAACTAGATAGATAGAAAGATCGTTCATCATGCATAAAGCAAAACCTACAAACTCTGTGACTTGAACTCAGCTGAATTTTACTAAATTTCTTAAATGCAAGCATTCAATTATTGTTAATATCTTGACAATATGAGAAATGCAATGCTGCAATGTTCAATGAAAGACTGCAAGTTGTGTTGTTTTAAATGAGTTGAAGGTTGTGGGTTAAAAAAAACCCAAAACAACACATATAGAAGTACTTAAAAATTCATGCCTAACTAGTTAAATAAAGAAGGTGTTATAACAGTAAAGTCCAGGAATCCCATTTTGAAATGTGTCTATGCAACCTTAATGGTGACATTTCTTTGGTTTTAGGCCTACACATTTTCCTTTTAAGATATTTATTTTTATGGAATTATTATAAAATTGTACATTATTCATTACTGCAATTGCTCTGGCATTGTTTTTTTGTGTAAAAATCCCATTCAGACCTGTACTATCTCTATCACAGTTTGAGTGCTGTCTTCTAGGTGAGGTTATATTTTTTAAATGCTTGATAAATTCAAGCAGAAGAAATCACTGGTATGTGTCTGTACCCCATCCTTAAACACATCTCAACTTTAAATAAATAAGGTAAAAGAACCCTAAATCCTACTAAGAGAAATGTTATTGCTTGATAAAGTCCTTGGGAATTTCAATAGGTACAAATAAGCCCTCCAGTCTTGGAAATGATCAATGGCAGGTAAGCAGTCTCCTTTTGATTATATTTCTTCTATTGTTCGGGAATGGACAATTACCATGTCAAAGGACTTAACCAACTGCTTTAAAATGTCATTAATTTTCTTAAATGAAATGTATCACAGGAAATAGCTCCAGTGCTTAATTTCAGAAGCTTGGATAATATACTGTGGACCTATCTTGGGACAAGCAGTCCTCTAACATTTTGTTTGCCCTTGAGATTTAGAAGGAATCATATCTATAGTATTCATAATAAGTAGCAATTTAACCAAGTTCAAATTAGATGTGAACAAATGGATTAACAAGCACCTCATTAAAATTTTAATTTCCATTCCATTTATCACTTTTAATAGAATCAACTCTGTTTCGGGGTGGGGGAGGATTAATTTCCAAGTATAACATTAATTTCACTTGTTTTTATCAATAGCTTGAATTTTTTCCTATAAACTTTACTTTGTGTCATTTCAAAATATGTGACATGGAAATAATAAATTTTAAAAGGATAAGGAAAATCTCTATTGATTTAGTGGATATGTTTTTAAGTACTGAACTTTACAGTACTACTGTATGTATTTTCCTTTAAGTGGTAATACATGCTTACTTGTAGTTATTTTAAGAAGAATAAATGAAGTTAAAATAAGTACATTTGGGGAGTCATCTAAATAATTTCACTGAAAATATCAGTGTAAGTATTTCAGAAGTAAATTGTGACTTTTAAACTTAACATTCAGATTCCAACTTCAGAGCAATATTTTAAAGTATTTTGAATTCCTTGGATAGCATATATCATAAATGTGCAGAATTTTCATAATTTAATGTTTTCATTCAAATAAAACTATTCTAAAACTCTAATGTGAATGGAAAAACAAACCAAATTATAGGAATGTAAGAATTTTATCTTTTATCTTTTGGGGACTCATATGTTCTTTGAAGTCCCTGTATTCCATTGTGGTGTGTTCTGGGTGTCAGGTGCCAGATTTTAGGTTACATAAATCTTTTTTTACAGGCATGCTTTTAGCTCAAATATTTAAATATTTTCTTTCTTCCCCCCCCCCCGGACATTTTGCACAGCTTTGTACTATATAGATCACCAAGCTAAACAGGATAATTGTTTAGGGCCCTCTTTGTGTATGGCACCACTATGAATGTCAAATTTTTAAGTCTCTATCAAATAAAATAGAGATAGTTAAATCACTTAAAATCTTCACACAACATGTGGGAAAACAAGTAGTTTTCAATGTAGTGGCAGTCTTGAGAGAGAAGAGGAAAATTGGAATAGTATTTTAGGCACCTGTGAGATTCTTCCAGCATGTAGTTTGGCAAGAGAGAAAATAATAATATGAACAAATGTTTGAAAAATATTTCAAAGCAAAGAACTATGTTAAGATGAAGAAATGTGTTATTCTTTTTTGGGCATCATTACAGGTTGAGGCTAAGCTTATTATTTGTTGGGTGTTTTTTTTATGGCTTTTGGATTTGTTCTGTTTTGGTTTTTTGTTTTGTTTTTTTTTTTTTTTTTTTTTTTTTTTTTTTTTCCCCTAAATAAATATATATATAATTGTAGCTTCTCTGTAATTATGTAATCAATTTTAGTCAGTATTTTTCACTGAACTGATTTCAGCTATGGTGCAGAAATCTAAATAAGTACCAGAGCATTCATTAGGATCTTAAAAAAAAAAACAAAAAAACCAAACAACAAAAAAACCCCAAAACATAAAATTAAAAAAAAAAAAAAAATTACCCCCTAGGAATTAATTAAAAATAAAACCAATAATTCCAAGAGTAGCAACCTACCATAGTGAAACATGAATAGATTTTTCTCACTGTTTTTCAGGTAAAGTAGTTCAGAATGTTCTATCCTGTTAAGGAAAACTAACGTTTAACATTTTGCAAAAGCTATAATTCAGGAAAATGTTCTGATTTCACATCTGAAACATAAAGGAATATTAAAGATAAAGAAACCTTGAATGAGTGCATACCTATTAGCTTGCGGTAGTGCTTCTTGGTTGCTGCTGAGGGTGGCTGACTACTTCTTTCAGGAAGAACTATATGGGTAGGTTAGCAAAGAGAAATGGTTGTCTGGATGTAAGCAATGCATCAGGTCAAATCAAATATGTTTTGAGACCTTTTTTGTTTAACTTATTCAGCAGCCTGATTTTCCATTCTGCGAGAATCCTTTATGTGTTTGAACTTGTCTTTAACAAAAAAGTAAATATAATTCTTTTTTTCCTCCAGTCTACTTTCTTTTCTTGAGAGTTTTGTTCTGTGACAAGTTTATGTTCTTTAATGTGTAATTATATCTCTGATATTAAGATGTCTAATTTGATGTACTTCAATTTCACCCTAGGTCTACAAATTCATTTCTGTCATACAGCTTCAGAGCTAACTTGTAATAGCTGCCATTTTGTAAATGTCATGATTTAACTCCAGTGGAAAACTAAGCACCTTGCAGGCACTTGTTCACCTTCCCCCACTCTGCTCTTCAGGGGATGGTGGAGAGAACTGGAAAAGTAGGAAAAAAGTGAGAAAATTCAATGGTTGAGATAAAGGCATTTTCATATGTGGTGGTGTGAGAGTTGCTTTATTAAGTTATTAAGTTATTTTTGTAAGATTTTTAAGTTACTTTTATAATGGTTGAGTCCACTGCATACCCCTGTGTTCTGTATTGGTTTTCCCCTTATGAGTTAAGTTGTTTAGTCCACTGTATAACCAGACGTTTTCTGTCAGTCATTCCTTCCCTGCACCTGTCCCTGTCAATCCCCCCTCTCTCCTCGTGGTCACCCTGTCTGTCACTTCAAGACCCTTCCCTGGATTCTGGAAAGATCCAGGAGAGGTGTCGAGTGATAGGCTGGTGCCCAGGGAATCCCCTCCTACCCTCCTGTGATTTGTTAATGGTTCAAAGGTTGACACCCCTGTTACCACCCCCATGTTCCCTGATTGGCTGACCCGTTGTCAGCCCTCCCCCATTTATAAGTGGCTGTCAAGCTTTGATCTCTGCTCTCTCTGGGCAGCAGGTAGTGGGGTGCAGAGCTCCGTGCTCCCCCCCCCTCAATAAACCCTCGTTAATACCCTGCTCAGAGGAGTCTGCCTTTCATTCACCTGCCGCGGTTGCTTGCTACATCTACGTGCCCGTCGCTGGTGGTGGGATCCAAGTTCCCACAGGGAGGAGGCGGCTCACTCTGCCTGCCACCCCGACCTTACCACGCTGCCGCAGTGAGGCACACTGAGCTAGCCTGTGGCTGCGCTGGTCAGCGCGATTCGGACACTGCGACATTCATAGATAAAGAAAAAGTTGTGCATACTAGCAAACCTAAGTAAAGGATCCATCCACCACTTCCCATGGGCAGGCAGATGTTCAGCCATCTTTAGGAAAGCTGGGCTCCATCACATTGAAAACAAACACCGTAACTCTGAGCTTCTCTTCCTTTCCTTCTTTTTCCCTGTAGCAGTGTCCTCTCATGCCTGGCAGGCATTCAAGCTAGCTCAGTTCTGCACTGCCACAGCGTGGATCGGTCAGGGTTACAGGCAGGTCAAGTAACCTCCTCCTGGTGGGTTCTTGGTTCCCCACACCAGCGACTGGACCTGATGGAGTTGCGACTGCGGTGACGGAAAAAGAGTCGTCTCTCTTTAGGCAGGGTAGAAGGTAGTTTATTAAGGGGAGTCCGGCAAGGAGCTCCACCTCAGACCACTGCTGCCCAGAGAGAGCAGAGATCAAAGCTTGACAACCACTTATAAATGGGGGAGGGCTGACAACGGGTCAGCCAACCAGGGAACATGGGGGTGTTAACAGGGGTGTCAACCTTTGAACCATTAACAAATCACAGGAGGGTAGGAGGGGATTCCTCGGGCACCAGCCTATCACTCGACACCTCTCCTGGATCTTTCCAGAATCCAGGGAAGGGTCTTGAAGTGACAGACAGGGTGACTACGAGGAGAGGGCGGGGGGGGGTGGGAACTGACAGGAACAGGTGCAGGGAAGGAATGATCGACAGAAAACCTCTGGTTAAACAACCAACTTATAAGGGGGGAAAACTATTACAAAACACAGGGGGGTACAGTGAACTGAACCATTACAAAAATAACTCAAAAATCTTACAAAAATAACTTAATAACTTAATAAAACAACTCTTACACCACTACATTCCCTATCTTTAAATTTTGAGTATGATGCCATATGGTATGGAATATCCCTGTAGTCACTTGTGGTCAGGTGTCTCAGCTGTGTCTCCTCCTAGCTCCCTGTGTACCCTTGGCTGTTTGCTGGTGGGGTGGGGTGAGAAGCAGGAAACACCTTGGTTCTGTGTAAGCACTGTGCAGCAATAGCTAAGACATACCTGAATTATCAACCATTTCCAGCACAAACAAAACATAGCTCTTACTATCTACTGTGAAGAAAATTAACTCTACCCCAGCCAAAAATGGCTCAGTAAATCATGTCTTGCTTTACTACTTTATTAACTAGTGTTTTGACAGGTTCTAATCAAACTTTTCTTTCTAACTTGTTGGAGACAAAAGAATATGTCAAAGAACTAAAGGGTACTTTGAGTTATTAAGGTAAATTAATTCTGGTAATTGCTATGAAAGTAGAAGATTGAAGTACAGACTAAGGTTAATAAAGATAATTTAGACATTTTATTTATATATATACACTTTCTGTTTCTGTAAGGATTTAAATTTCCCAGAATGCCTCTTTAGTGTGGATTTCAACTAGTGGCCTGAATGTAATCAAAGACTAGGAGCATACCTAAAATAGTACAACTCTTTACTCCTTTTCCAGAAGGTTAAGTTTCTTCTGTAAATTTAAGTCCCAGTTTATGGAAAAGATGTCCTGACCAAAACAAACAAACAAACAAACAAACAAACAAAAAAACAACAAACAAACAAAAAAAAAAACCCTCAAACCAACCAAACAAAAAACCCAACCAACAAACCAACCAACCAAACAACCAAACCAAACCAAAACAACAACCAAAAAAACCAAACACAAAAAACCCAAAACAAAAAAACAACTCAACCAAAAATATCGTAATGCATTAATTTGACTTATATTGTGTTGTATTGGATTTGTAATGTTTCCCCTGTTCCCCTTGGAAACTGTATCATGTGGTTTGTCCCTGCTCAGCAGTGCCCATCCCCCACATTGGAATGTAACCCAACTCTGTTCCACTCCCACCTTATCCCTGATTGTGTAGTGGCTTGTCCCTGCCTCTGGGGCCGCCCCCCCGGGGAAAAAGCCCCAGGACAGGTGGGGCCAGGCTCTCTGGCACCAGTGAGGACAGGAAAAGAGCTAAAATAGCTCTGGACCAAATACAGCTATAATTCCCGCCCCCCGGACAAAGAGCAGGCTCTTTTCTTTTGCCATCGGTGGTCGTCTGGTCTCTCTAAAGAAATACTACACAAAAAAGAAAACAAAGAAACAAACGAACAAACCCAAAAAAGCAAAAACGCCCCTCCCCCCCAAAAAAACAACAACAACAAAAAAACCCCAACACAACAACCAACCAAGAGTTAAACACCAAAGCCAGAGAAAACCAGAAAAAGAAGTCTGTTAACCTCATTTGGCTGGGTATTTTCAAAGACACAGCTTTGTCTTTCTGCCATTAAAAAAATCACATGAAAAAACTCAATCTTTTAAGGAAATGTCTGTATTTTACAAAAAGGCAGATGCAGTGAATAAGTATTTCCCTTCTGAGTATCCTGTTCTGTGAAGTACTAGTACACAACACGATGATGAAATATTGTCATCAAAGGCAAGTTTCTAACACTGACAGATATTTAACATCCTTGTGATTGAAAGACTCAGAGCACTTTTCTTTTTGTATCTTTTTAACATCTTAATCAAAATGTCTAAGGTACACAGCTGAATGCTTACAGAAGTCTAACTAGTCTCTAGGGCCCTATGATGGCTTGCACATTTGTGATGTTATTTGACGGATTATACATTAGGCCATTTCAAGCATTGTTCAAGTCAGTAGACAATCCGAAACCATAGTGTAAAGTGGTTTTCAGTAAAAATTCTAGTGAAAAGATTTCTTCCCATTTAAGTGGATGAATGGCAATAATATTTACATAGAAATGCTCTTCTGATGCCTGTTATGACTTAAATCTTTAGATCTTGAGGCTGATCGTGTAAATCAGTTTCAAACTTAGATATTATCATAGAATCTTATACTGGTTCAGGTTAGAAAGGACTTCAAGAGGCCAACTCCCTCCTCAAAGAAGGATAGTCTGGGACTGCAAATTTCTAGGGCTGGAATCTGCACAACCTATCTCCTCAACCTATTCCAGTGTTTGACTGGCCTAGAGGTTGAAATACCCCAACATCCAGTCACAACTTTTCTTGCTTCAATTTACATGTTCTTCGTGTGTCACAGGGTGTGTGCTCTGTCCCCTGATCATCCTGGTAGCCCTTTACTAGTATATTCCGGTTTATCAATGGCTTTCTTGTAGAGGAGGAGGCAGCAGAATAGGATGTGCTATTCTAGATAGCACCTAGCAAGTACTAGGATTAAGTGCTGAAAGGGTATAATCACTTCTCTGATCTACGGACTCCACATAACCTAGGATAGGGCTGGCTGCCCTTGCTGCCAAGGATACACTGCAGGCTTATTTCAGCTCACTGTTTGCTCAGACAAGTCTTTTTCTGTAAGAGCTGCTCTCCAGGCACTCAACCCACAGCTTGTAATAGTAGGAGGTCTTTCCCAGCTGCAGGACTTAGCCTTTGCTCCCACAGTTAGTGTTTCACCGTCGTCCTGTCCAGGCCACTCTGACTAGCAGCCCCATCCTCCAGCATCTCTATGGAACCCATTCCAGTTTGGTGTCATCTGCTGACTCAGTGAGACCATACTCTCTGTCCTCCTCTAGGTCATTGTTGGGGTTGTTAGAGAGGAGAGCTGCCAATACACACCCTTTAGTACTTCACTTGTTGCTGGACTCCAGGTAAAGTTTATCACATGAACCCTCTGAGTTTGACTATCTTTTTTTTTTTTTTTAAATTAGTGTAGCAGTCCATAAATCCAGAATAACATCTTGCATTGGGTATAGTAGTACAGTGGAGACAGTGTTTAAAATTTGATTGTTGATAGTGGATCCCAGAAACAGTTAAAATGTCTTGGAATGAAGAACAACATTGATGCCTTTCGGGACTTTTCTATTGTCTAGGAAATAGTCCATATCCTGATGGGCAAATTCACCATTTTTATACAAACAAATGTTTGTGGAGTCAAATTGTTTATCATTTGTAAATAAGCTGTTTAGAAGTGGTGCATCATCCTTTGGAGCAATTTGATAAGTTATGATCTTTCATAGAGATTGTCACAGTGTCCAGTTCACGCTGACCCGCGCGGCCACAGGCTAGCTCAGGGTCTCACTGTGGCAACGTGGTAAGGTCGGAGCGACAGGCTAAGCGTGCCGCTTCCTCCCTGTGGGAACTTGGATCCCACCGTCAGCGACGGGCACGTAGATGACGTAAGCGACCTCGGCAACTCAATGAAAGGCGGACTCTCCCGAGCAGGATGTAACGTAGGTTTATTGAGGCAGAGGAAGCACGGGGCTCTGCACGCTGCAACGTGCTGCCCAGGAGAGACCCCGAGAGCAGGCGTGCGGCAGGTTTTAAGGGGGGGTGGAAACGGGGGTGGCGACAACCGGTCAGCCAGTCACAGGGATCGGGGGGTTAACTGGGGGTGTGAACCATAGAACTGGGGACCAACCACAAAATGATGGGAGGGGGTCTCCCAGGCCCCAGCCTATCACTCGACACCCCTCCCGGAGTTTTCTAGAAGCCAGGGAAGGGTCTCCGAGTGACAGACAGGGCGACCACAAGGAGAGGGGGGGGGAATTGACAGCGACAGGTGCAGGGAAAGAATGAATGACAGAAAACGTCTGGTTTTACAGTAGACAAAACAACCAATGCAGAAGGGAAAACCAATACAGAACACAGGGGTATACAGTGGACTCAGCCATTATAAAAATAACTTAAAAATCTTACAAAAATAACTTAATAACTTAATAAAAACAATTCTCACACCACCACAAGAGATCATAAACTTGAGATATTTGTGAAATCCTTAATTTCATCCAAAATGTTTTTAAAACCTGTCATCTGATACCCATGTCTACTGAGTTTGGGACAACACATAGGAGAATGGAAAAATGCTGAAATAAAAATGTATGCAAGAGTGAAGGAAGTGATTTTCTTCTGAAAATCTGTGGACTGAGTGAACTGAGATGGTCTGTGGGTGCTGTTATTTATTCTTCCATTGTTTTTAAAACTAAAACAGTACTCTTGACTTGCATTTCACCAAATCAAGATACTTTATTTCATGCATATAATGCAGCTGTCTTACTAAACAGATTTTTGATTGGTAGGCTTATATTTCTTGTCAGGAAAACCCAGCTTGCTAATTTTTTTTTTTTTTTTTTCTTTTTCCCAATGTGGCAGAATCTCAGTTAAGATAAATTCATCATTTTGACTTGGCATTCATAGTATTTCATTTAGATGCACTAACAAAGAATTTGTAGGCTCTGTTTATGCCAAAATGGCCCTATGTTTTCATTCTGATTGGTATACAATGTCATTTTACGAGTTTTATCTTTCTAAGTAGCAAAACTCAACCTTGTAGAACTCTTTGTACTGTATTTATGTAGAAAGTCTATTTTCAGTCTTGTGCAGATACTTAAAAAAACCAAGCAAGCCTATAAGATTACTTACTTTCAATAAGACAGATTTTTTTTTAGTTGTTCTATACAGGTATTTTCAAAAACTTGCCTCTTTTTTGTTAGAACTCATCATTTTACTGTCTGAATTCCATGTGAAGAATAAAGTGTATGCTTGTGGTGATTGCTATGGGTTTTAGTCTTGTGTATACATATGCACTAGAAACTTCTGAGTAAGACTGTATGAAATTATTTTGTGACTACTGTGACCTTCACATAAAAATATTCTGAGGTTCCAAGGTTAGGTTTTGAGACCTCACCTGAAAGCCTTTGTTCAGCTCTGCAGTTGCCAGCATAAGAAAGAGACAGACCTTCTTGAGCAGTTCCAGAGGAAGGCCACGAAGGTGATGAGGAGGCTGCAACACTTTTCCTAGGACAGGATGAAAGAGTTAGGATTGTTTAGACCACAGAAGAGAAGGTTCCGGGTAGACCTTAGCTCAGCCTTCCAGTTCCTATGGCAACCTTACAGGATGGATGGAATTAGACACTTGGTCAAGGAATGTAGTGATAGGAGAAAAGGTTATGGCTTTACATTGAAAAAGGATAGGTCCTGATTAGATGTAAGAAATAAATTATTTTCTGTGGTAGTCGTGAGGAACTGGTTACTCAGAGAAGCTGTGGATGCCACAAGTCACTGCCTGGAAATGTCCAAGGCCACATTAGAAAGTGCTTTGAGCAACCTGGTCTAGTGCAAGATGGTCTTGCCTATGGCAGAAGAGTTGGAAGTAGATGATCTTTAAGGTCCCCTTCCACCCCAAGCACTTTTGTTGTTGTTGTTGTTTGGTTGTGTTTTTGTTTTTTGTTTTGTTTTGTTTTTTAGTGTACGTTTATAGTATTATAATCCTATATTGTAGTGCAGGGTTGATACTACCAGAGAAGGCATTTTGAAGGACTAGAATTTCAAGTGTGCCACTGTCTTATTTCCTGTCTTTCAAGTGTCATAGAAAAAGCAGGTGGTTCTTTAGATCATCAAACTGAAAGATGGAGTAAAGTTACGATCTGTAGCTCAGCCTGGATTAGATGAATCATAGACTGACTAGGAGATGTTCAGAGAAGGTAGTGGACAAAAATATCTGCTTTTTGAGGTATTCCTTACTCATATTTATTGTCTCGTATTTGTTAAACTCAAAATAAAATTTTTCAATTCTATTTTTGAGCATCTTTCAAGTGTTTTCAAGGTGGAAGAGCTCATCCTATTCTGCTGCCTCAGTGTTTTCATGGTAGAAGAGAGCACTAGTCTTTGATTTGTTATTGTTGAAACCGCTGACATGTTGAAAAATAGGTACTGTCTCTATACACCTTCCAACATCACTGATTCTTGCTACAGGCTTTGAGCCTGTGAGTGGCTTCTGTGATTACCTCTCCTGCAGTTTCCAAGGCTGAATCTGTTGGAAAAAAAAAAAAAAAAAAAAAAAAAAAAAAAAAAAAAAAAAATATCAAGAGCTTTGGTCTTAAACCCAATCATACAAGTTTGTGGTTTTCTTTTCTCTTGGGTTTCTTTTCTGCCTGTGGTCTTTCTCAGTCTTCTTAGCATTTTTACTTTTTATTGCCCTACAACTCTTAGCAGTCAAGGTGGTGGAGAAGTACTGATAATGACAGATGAGACCTTTGACAGTAAAAGTTTTTTTAAAGCATGTGGAAAAATGTTAAAATAGGAGTGAAGAACTTCAGAAGGGGTTTAAACAACTTGTTGTGGGGTAAATTTAGTATTTAGTTGTTTTTCCTCTGCTGCTGTAAAATCAGTTATGGTTATGTTGTTTAAAGCATATCAGAAATTAATGAGAAAATAAAGATGATTCTTTACCTATTAATGTACTTAAAACAGGGGGAAGGTTAGGTTTAATTACTTATTCCTTTTAACAGATTTCACAGTTATTGCTCCAACAGATTTACTCTTCGTTCACTGTACCAGGACAAGCTCATCCCAGTTGGCATCACTCTTCTGGTTGAAGTTGGGCCAGCAATCAGACTCAACTGAGTATCTGTTGGATGAAGCACTGAAAGATGTATAACAACAGGCTGGGAAAGTCAAATCTATTACAAAAAGCTTAATTCATGTTTTTGTTTAGTCTATATTATGCAATATTAAAAATGCATTTAAAAAAAAAAGAGAGAAAAAACCCCCCATGTTTCATGAATGTATTGAATTAGGCATTGAAAGAAATTGTTATTGAATAATGATACTGCTGATTGACCTGCAGGATGGAAGCATGATGAAGTATATAGTAGTAATCAATGTATGTAGTAAATGTACAGCAAATGTTTTAGAACAGAAAAATTATTTTACACTTAGTCTATAACTTGTGTTTTTTTCATTACTTGAGTACCTGTGAGAGCAATTGGACTGTAAGAGAGTTAAAAACAATCATTTAATATTACAAATATTTAAACTTCACAGAAGAATTCATTAAAATCATAACTACTGTGTGAAATTCCATATTGTATTACTAATTTGGTCTATTTTGTTTCCTTTACCACGTAGTCTTTTAGTGTCTAGTGTAGAAGCCTGTGACTTAATCATTAGATTTATACTTCCTGTCCTTAGAGTGTTGAAAGGTCAGTAGAATCAAAAAACATTGCCTTTGGCCATCCATTATGAGTCACAGACCTATTCTCCTTTGTTGAAAGCAGCTATCAGACTATCTAAGAGGTATTCCTTTCAAAGTTGCAATGCTTACTTTGTTTGCCTCATAATCAGTTGGAGTAAAATCTCCCAAGCACTTGGAACTTCTAAGCAATTTGCTTAGAAACAGAAAATGATCTGACTGACCTTAGCTGCCTATATTGCCAACCCTTTGAAGAAAAGCTGTTTTTAAGACAGGAAATGTCAGAATAATATGGATAAAAACTGTGTGTTTAACTATAACTTTAGAGAAAAATGTTGGAATTTTAAATGACTTGCAATATCAGTCACAAAACACTATTCATAATTTTAGTCCATAACTGGAAATGCAATTCACTAGTAAGGTATTTCCTAGACAGTTATTTCCTGAAATAAAGAAGAAAGTAGGAAAAGGTGCAAGAAGAATTTGTTAAGAGTATTAAGGTGTCAATGGAATATAGCTGCAAGTGGTCATTATGTTACTGTATTAGTTTTAATATCCATCCTGCATCCAGGTACTCTGGAGTATATTTGAATACTGCTTCTAATACTGGCCTCTGAAGAACATTCTGCCAAAGAGCAGAGTTTGAAGCTGTTATCTTGGAATACGTGGCCTGTATGCCAATTACCCCAATGCCTAAGACCAACATTGAATGTTCTAACTTAAGTACATTGACCCTTGCACTCCAGCCTTCTGGGCACTTCTGGTTTACAGTCTTAACAGTCCAGGGACCATATAACACTTCAAGCAAGGACATGCCAGCTCTGCAGGGGAGTGTCATCCGCTTCAATAAATGGTAAAAGAGAGCTGTAGATCATGTTTTGAATATTTCCTAAATTATAAGTTACAAAGATGCACTAACATATGCCTTTTTTTTTTTTTTTTTTAATTTAGTTTGAAACTTAGTAGAAAGAATATGCACCTACTCTAGGTTTTGTGTTAGAATTTAGAGAAAGGATTAATTTGATATAAATGAGTTTATTTCAGTGAAGTGCTGAATAGTTTTTGATTATGCCATCAAAGGTTGAAGCCTTTTAGGAAACTTAAAGAACTTGAAGATAGAGCTTTCAGTTTTTTACAAACACAGTTGCTGTAGAAGCCACTTGTCACTGATACAGATTAGATGCTGTTAAAGGTATTAGTGTGTACTCCTCCTAGAACAAGCAGACTTAAAAACTAGCAAGATAATCTAATGGAATAAAAATACAGGTTTGTACTGAAACACTTTTTCTTCTATAGTGAATTTCTAATCTGTAGTAGTGAATTAAAATTTTCCTGCATCCAGTGGATTTAAACATCTGCTAATGGTACTGTGTATATTACAGCTTCTACATTTAAAAATCTTTAAAGGCCTTCATAAAAATGGAGACTACTTCCAGTCTCTTACAAAAACCACAACAAAATAAAGAATTCACCTCTGCATTTTATAAATACTGTGTGGCACATTTTATATATATATATATATATATAATGGAGCTGTAATCATGCATTCACTGAATGTATTCTGGTATAGAGAAACACATATGAAAAGTATTCTGAAGTAGCCATTGTATGCTAGAACATGAGAAAAATAGTGCTTATCCTTTACCTTCTTGATTGTTGTGCACCACACAGATTTGTTTCTGTTGTAATAGGAAGTGTAATTGCTATGATTTTAATTGATATCTTGGATGCTGTTGTAAGATACTGAATTGATAATGATGGTGGCAGGGACCTTGGAATAAAAATCAAATAGAATTAGGGTTAGAATTCAGTCTTGAGAATGTAAGGATAGTAGAATATTAATATATTTATAGCTCAAGTTGTCAATTGTATTTTGTAAGTTTGAAATCTGAGTAAAGTGAAAGGACTCTGGTGGATGTTGCTCTTCCTCTTTATATTGCTCAACAGCCATGGCAGGGCTGAGTTCTATCACTAGCTCAATTTTGCATGTGAAATATCCCAGACCACAAAGAAAGTAGTTCTTGGATTTTCCCCTGTAGAGAAATACTCCTGGATCCACTTTGGTACAACTGGAAACCTCATTTCCTTCTTCTAATGTTCTGTAATATTTTCTGAGAGAGTCCATAGACATTGTCTCATTTGCTTAAACCTGAATTTAACAGCATAGAGTTTAAGGACTGTGTAGTGAACAATTGCAGTACTGACAATAAGAATTGAGTTTACAGCTATAAATCAAGTCTCATGAAAAAAAAAAAAAAAAAAAAGAAGAGGAGCTTTATGAGAGATATTCAGAGTATTAAATGAAAGGAATATAATGAAATAAAATTAGTATGCTTATGCAAATGACCTAGCTATGACTTCATAATTTGTAATGGTATTCAGTTAGGCAGTGTTTACTCTTGTTAATGACTTCCTTTATGAGTGATAATTGATCTTACTCATTATCATATTAAATCCTTGATCATATGTCATTACTTGGGAATGTAATAAATGGTCTGTTTGATTTTTAGTGTAATGAACTAATTAGACTAATTAAAATCAATATGTGTGCCAATATTAGACTTTGAATCCAAATGCTGCTGTCTGCTGGCTAAAAATCAGCAACTCAGTAAAAAAGTGGCCTAATGCTGATTTATGAGCACTTGATGAACGTGAGGTAGAATAAATTGCTTGTAGTAGTAGAAACAGCATTAGTGAAATACAAGGTACTAAGTACATTGTAAGATCAGGAGTAAGGGCATACTTACATGTGTATTTACGTGGCTCCTGCAAACCTTCCTGGTTGATTGGATCATTCTTCAGATTAAATATTGTAAAATGCATTTATCTGTATTTATAAATGTAATGTTTGATGCATGTGTCTTTATGTACATGCAATTTATTTCTCTCCATGAGCCTATTTTTGTATGTTAGCACATTTTGTAAATTTTACATTTTTATTTTTATATTCTGTACATATACCAAATAGGTCACACTTTCAAATCCAGTAATGTACTGTTACTAAAACCCATTATTCAACCATGGTATCCATTCACTTTTATGTCTATGAGGAATCGTGTTTATAAGCTCTAAGGGAGATAGGAACATATCCTGTAGTTCTGTTATGACCTTTTGGAGAAGAAGGAAATGGCTACAGGGAAAGGAAGGTGTGGGAAGGTGCGGGAAGGTGCGGGAAGGTGCTGGAAGGTGCAGGAAGGTGCAGGAAGGTGCGGGAAGGGAAGGGAAGGTGCAGGAAGGGAAGGTGCAGGAAGGGAAGGGAAGGTGCAGGAAGGTGCGGGAAGGTGCGGGAAGGTGCGGGAAGGTGCGGGAAGGTGCGGGAAGGTGCGGGAAGGTGCGGGAAGGGAAGGGAAGGGAAGGGAAGGGAAGGGAAGGGAAGGGAAGGGAAGGGAAGGGAAGGGAAGGGAAGGGAAGGGAAGGGAAGGGAAGGGAAGGGAAGGGAAGGGAAGGGAAGGTGCGGGAAGGGAAGGGAAGGGAAGGGAAGGGAAGGGAAGGGAAGGGAAGGGAAGGGAAGGAAGGGAAGGGAAGGGAAGGGAAGGGAAGGGAAGGGAAGGGAAGGGAAGGGAAGGGAAGGGGAATTCATTTACAGAATTCAGGATCTTGTAGCTGCAAAGCAAAACAATTGTGGAAATACTTTTTGGCTCAAAGAAGAAGATAGAAAAAAATGTGAGGTGGTGGGAAGTATGCCACATTCATTTTTTGGAAAAAAAAGTACTGCTTAGAGAAAAATGTTTGCAGGTTTAAGTTTTAAATATGAATTAATGTATTTTTTTTACATGCATACTTTTAAAAAGTCTGCTTAGATTCCTCTTAGGTTCTTTGTCATGCATGTGATATTTGCAAAATGTAACTCTAGTAATGCCTAGTGTTATCCAGAGCAGAGTATTATTTTGCCAGCCTTACACTGTTTGCAGCAATTATGTTTATTTCTTCACTAAGAAAGGTCAAGGGCTACTTGCTTTCATCTTCAGTTGTTGTTTGGGGTTTTTGTTTGTGTGTTTTTTTAATTATAATTATTTTTTTGCTTGGGTTTGGTTTTCTGGTATTTTTTTTAACTTGGATTATATTTTGCTGGGACACAGACACTTACAATTAGTGGGGTTCCTGTCCTTTCCTCTCACCTCTTCTCCCACTACTTCCATCCATGCACAGTGTGATGTTGAAGAGAATACAAAATGCAAGAGAATTCAGTACTTTGTTTCTCACACCTTGAGGATATTTTAGATCAAAGTTGTGAGAGTCTCGATGAGTAAAGCAAAATAAATTAGGTAAAACCAATATCTAACTAAATCATACTGATGGTCAGTATGAAAAAATTTAATTGTAAATAAGTAAATATGAGGAAATAGAGCTCAGAGTCTTATGACTCCCAGGCCTAAACTTAATCCATGAGATCATGCAGCTTTGAGGAAGTACCTCTTCCACTTAAGCCACTGAAAATGTGGGTGTTCAGACACTCTAAATTTCAGGCTTTGTAGGAATAATCCCTTAATCATCTGACCTAATTTTGATGATGAATATTTTAAAATAGTGGTGACTTATTAATAAGGATTTCAGAAAGGCATGATTTGAAATAGGTGTCAACTCTAATTTAAACAAGTACTTGAAGAAAATCTAGAGGATTAATGTAGACTTAAATTGATTGTAGCCATTGAAATTTCATTTTTTTCCTTGAGCTTGTAGACAGAAGAATTCGTGTTCAGAATATGTATTCATGTACTGTAAAGTGAGAATAAAATCTGTTAAAATAGTTTACTTTTTTAATGGTCCTTTAAGTGGTTTATCTGAGACATTAAAACTTGTGAGTTTTTTTCACTAGATAATTACTAATTTTCAGTTTTATGTAAATCAGTAATTGTTAATTGGAAATTCTTAACTGAATATCATTGCCTACAGTATTTTAATATTTTAGTCTTTGGATGAGATCTGAATAGAAGCTTGAAAACGATGTGTAGTAATCTAAATGTGGTAGAAGACGTATTGATCGGAAACTTTATTATGGCAACGACTACGTGTAGTTCTCAGACACTGTGAACATCCATTGCAACAACAGACTGGGCTTAGGAGAGTAAATGCAGCTTGAATCCCAGAGAACATACTTTGTTTTGTGCTTGAAACAGTGTACCCTGCAAACATAAATGAGATCCTTTATGTCTGAGATGCATTCACTATGCATATTATCAGCCCTCTGATCCAAAGCACATAACCAATGTCCTTGATTCATATAAAAGTGTTGAATGCCCTGAGGAGCTGTGTGGGTTTGAAACATCTGACAGTTGTTTGTGAGATGGCACGAGTTCAAGTACCTTTCTTAGCAGCAAGGGAGGGGAAAGACACTTCTGCAAGGTTTTTCAAATCAATGTTTTGTCCTTCATTTACCAAAGTTGAGAAAGCAACTAATTTAAAAGGGGGTGGCTCTCTCCATTAGTATAGTAAGTGCTCCACCATGTCTTTCTTCTTGTATGAGAGAAACAGAGAATAAAAAGAAATCTCATGTACATTTTTGTTGAATCTTGGGCAAATAGAAGGCAACAGTAACCCCTGACTTTAGTCTGACTAGACTGTCTGTTAGCCAAAATGTATGTATGCTAATGCATTTTTACTCTTAAAAGGTTTAATATCTAATTTTGAACTTTGAGTTTTCCTTAAAGTAATTCTGTAGAAAAGAGGATACTCTCTTTGATGTTATCTTCTTTGTTTCTTTCTTTCTTTTAATACTTCCCCTCCCCTCTCCCCAGGATATAAAGAAGAAAAATTTCTGAGATTGTTTTATAAAAAACCAGTTTTGCCTTCTTTCGTATAGCACTATTTCTCTCTATCTATGGAATCATATTTCATTAACTTAAATCTTGAACCTTCTGTGAGTATTTTTATATAGTTACAATAGTTTCATATGCCTGGTATACTTTTTTTCTTGCAGAATACCTTCCTTCCTGGGTAAGTGAGGGATTTCAAGATAAAGATAAAAAGGATGGCAAAAAGGGTTAAGAGCTGTATTAAAATGAGTCAGTGAAGCTGTAAGCAAGGTGAGAAATTACTGATCAACAGCAAGTGTCTTAGCGAGTAAGTTTCTGTGCTGCTGAATAACTCAACCCCATCTGAAAGCTCATATGCTAAACATGACTGAGGGCATGATAACTTGCAGACAGACCCTGAATTTTAGGAAGAGCCTTTGGTGTTTGTCCAGCTTACCTGAAAAATTGACAAGGGATCCTAGTACTTCCTGTCCATGAGAATAAAAGTATTGTATTTGGAAACATATTTTTATTAAAAAGAAACCTGCAGCCTGATACTTTAATCAGCATCATGTGTCCATCTCATTTGTGTGTGTATGAAGCAGTGAAAAGTCTTCACTGTTTGTCTATTATGTTGTCTATGTTGTACTCAAATTAATCTGCTATCAAAGAAAGTTAGAATTTTTAGAATTTTACAGATTTTTTTTTTCAATTCTATAACAATTTGTAACAAAAAACAACCAATTTAATCTAGTCAGCTATTATGCCACCTTTGTTCAGACCTTTTGAAATTCCTCAGATTTTTTTTTGGTAGTCTGAAATGTGGAGTTACTTAGGGCTTGTATTGGTATTTTAATTCAGTCCTACCAAAAAAGACAGCTTCTTTATAGCATATAAAATATTGTTTGCTGGTGCTGAAGAAAAAAAGTCCCCAAGAATAAGAACAAGACCCCTTGAATAAAAACAAGCACTTTTCACGCCCATGGCCGACTCATGCTTCGCTCAGGAAACAGCTTAGCCTTCCACTGCCAGTGTTGATGCCATCATGCTGTGGAACAGGCTCCCACACTGTGTGTCATGAGGAGCAAACCATGATGGTGCCCTACTGCTGTAGCACAGTGAGCTTGCCTAGTCCCCACTACTCCCTATTCCATGCACGCATGTGTGATAATCTAACATCTTCAAATGGAGCTACATCCCCTGCACACCCATAGGAACTCTCCAGAGCTTTTAGCAACAAGGGCTCTCTGCTCTTTTTGCTGCTTCTGGTGTTTCTGCACCACAGCAAATGGTGGCAGAGACACTACGGGAATATCTTAGTCAGATGAATGGCTGCAGGAAAACCTTAAAGAGCCACAGCTTCTGTGTAGCTTTAGTTCATGGTCCTTTGCCTCAGCTTCCTCTGAGTTTTGGAGCCATGAATTAGATGACTGTACATGTGGGGGGGGGGGGGGGGGGGGGGGGGGGGGGGAGGGGTTATGGTAATGGAAACCCTACCTGGTGAGGTGTTAAGTGCTGCCTTTCTGAAAAAACTGTAGTCGGTAGCCCCTGCCTCCTTCAAGGTCTTCTGCTGAAATCCATTGGCACAACCTCACAAAAATGGTGGTGCTTGGTTCTGTGGAACATGGCAATACCAGACTCTTCCCAATCAGTTAGCTACTGATTTGAGATGAATCTGTGGCAGGTGTCTGGTTATAAAGATCTGAAGTGCTGCAGACCTGGCACTGTTCTCTCTTCACTGGCTGTGTCCTCAAAGTCATCCTTAAATGCACAGGGGGCCATATATATCATTCTGTATGATGCCTGTTACATGGCCTTAGATAATTTTTTAGCAACTGACCCTTATGTATTTGTGTAGTGGGGTTGTGGTTGCTGCTGCAGGCTACACTGAGTGCCACTTGCCCAGAGAGCACAGCCTAGCACCCCAGGACCTCTGACTTTCTTCTTGGTCCTGCACTACTGCAGGGCTGTGGTGGGCTGGCAGTCCTGCAGAGAGCCCAGGCTTGCAGGCAGCGAGTCACTGAGAGGGTGCTTGCACCAAGCTCATGTGAGAGTCATTGTTCTTTTGCTAGCAAAATCTGTGTTGGGAAGCTGCCAAAGTACATTCTGGACTTTTTGCAGCATGCCTGGCTACTCTTGTCTAGGAGACATGTTGTCTGCATCAGTAGTACTACAGAAATTAATACATATATAAAAATATATATATGTTACCTGCACATTGAGGTTTGTTCTAGTTCAACACAACAAATGCCATATGGGCCTTTGTGACCAGAGTGGCAGCTACCTGCAAGCATCACATGCACCACATCAGCAAGGACTCCTCATAAATCCTTCCTACATTAAGACAAATAGAAACAAGAATGGTTATCCTAAGCTCTCTTCTTATAGTCTCAAAAGATACAATATACCCCTCAAAATAATACTTGAAGCCTCCAACAAATGTCTTTCCTCACCGTATCAAGCGCAGGCAATAACTCAGTAAAGCTCCCTGACCTGAGAAAGGGAAGTGGGTCAGGAGTCTTGTATCCAGTTACATTCTTTGGCAAGGTTGAGGTGCTCTGGGCTGATAGTTATCCTCAGATTTAAATGTTTCTGTAGTCATTGAAGACAACTGTGTCTGTTCTTTTGAATTCCTTCGGGTAGTTTATTCCTGACAGTTATTAATTGTTTATAAAGCTGGAGCTCTTATATCTGGCAACATTCTGGTTTGTTCCTATCAAGCTCTGCCTACTGCAACATGCAGTCTCAACCCTCTGAAACTGCAGCATACATAGGTTTTCATCAGTGCAGAAGATGACCAAGTATGCTCTAGGCATACTATGATTTTGATGCAGCTAGCAAATTGAAATATGATAACTTGTTTTTTTCAACTAAATAGTATATTATTCTTTTCAATTAACATATCTAGTAAAACCATTTTTTCAAGTGCACAACAGGAGTGCAAAGAGCCATTAGCAGCTTGATGATGTAAATATTAGTAATGTTTATTTCTTAAGATATTACCGTGTAAAGTGAATATTTTAACTACCTACATGTAGAAAAAAATCCCCTAATCTAAACCAAAGCCAACCTAATATTAAAATACACAAGTAATTAATTTATTAACAGCACATAAACTGAAAGTGTATATGAAACCAAACAAATCTAAGTCAAATGTATAATTTAACACTAGAGGCCTATCGTAAATATAAATTTCACACATTACCATATGCCTGTCTTGTGGATAGATGAAGCAGATTCAAGACCAATAGATTAGAGAGTGAATGTATATAGAAATAGATGAAAAATATTTTCAGAAGAAAACCACAAATGAATGGATACATCTCACTGCGTTTAACAGATATTTGTTATTTATTAACTTTGCAATTGTTTTTAATTTGTTCTAACCATATATATCTTTTCAAAAACTTATTTCTCAAAATTTCCTAGGAAAGCCAAAGATTTTAATGAAAACTTTCTAATGCATAGAGTCATTTTCACAGATATTACAATAATCTTAATAAATTCTGAACCAAAGTATCCTCAATGTGTTTGTAAAAGTATGTGATACTTTTAATTTGTATTCAGGCCCCCAAGATAGTCTTTGTTACACAAGAACATAATCTTATCTTCTTGCTGAACAGTTAATTCAATTAAGACAATACATAAGAAAAAAAATTCTAATATTTCTTGTAAAGCATTGGATTTGTATTTTGATTGCAAAAAGTTACATAATAGAACCTTTTAAAGGAATACTAAAACTATTCATTCCATCTTTGTGCAGCTATAAAGAACATAATAGAGAAATTTTCACAGTACAGTAATGTATCTGCTTTCCCACTACAATTTTCAAAAATAAAAAATCTGAAAAACAAAGCATATTTTCTAAAATCAAAGAGGAATTTAAACAAACAAAACATAGTTACCAGAATAAGGTTCCTGATTCATACCAGAACATTTTCTGGAATCCTTCCTTTACACGTCAGCTTAGGTTGGTTATTGAATGTATTGGGTGCCTAGACTGTGAGAGACTTAAGCCACCTTCTGACTTGCAGCACTGTATTTTTGTTTCTTGATGTCTTCTAATGTTAACCACCCCCCCACAAAAACAAAACAAAATAAACAAACAAACAAACAAAAAACAAAAAAACCAAACCCAAAACCAAAACAAAACCAACAAAAAAAACCCCAACAACAAAAAAACCACAAACAACAACAACAACCCAACAAACAAAATCCCCCAAAAAACTAAATCAAATCCACATAAGAAAAATAAAATATGAAAATTGCTCATGCTACTAAGATTTTGCAATTTTCTACAAGGTAAGCTTTCATACTCCAGTGTACAAATATCCACAGTAACACTTTTAACGCAATGTATCAAATGTATCATCATACAACTTTGTTTAAAATAAAGCCTGAATTGAAAAAAATATAGATTCTAAGGAAGTCATACAGATATCTTTTTCTCCTATTCTTCTTACAGTTGTACAGAATTAGCTTGGAAAGCAGCTTTACACTTATTCACTTCTGGTATCATTTTTAATTTGCATCTTGCTGCTTGATGCCTCCCCTTGATGGGTACAATATGACAACAGGTAATAGATACAATAACAGTAAAACAGTGATCATTACTGCTGGGACTAGAAACACCCATCATGCCCTTTTTTTTTTTTTTTTTTTTTTTTTTAATCTTTCCTCAGCTGGAAAGTTTTGACATCTGCTGGTTTGGGACATAGCTGAACAGCTGTCAGCAGTGGGGTAGCTGCTTTCAGCAGCAGTTGGCGGGATGGCAGGGTGCCAGCTTGTACCATCTGTGCGCCTGACATTTCATTCTAATTAACAGTAGGGTTAATTGTTCTGGCAGGCTCAAATGTAGTGTCTAACATTACCCAAGGGAAACATGTACAAGTGCAGGAGTGGCAGGGAGCTGGGGACAGCGTTGCTAACAAACCTATTGAGGGAGAATGGTTAACAACTACTGATGATTTTACTAGCTGGCCACATGCAATAAGGCTGAGGTATTTTTTTATTCTGATGAATTATGCCAAGCCTGTAATGATGTAGAAGAAATCAAGCTTTGAAAGGCTGAGACTGCTGCCTTGGGGCAATTGAGAGGGAACAATTTGCATGTTATTACTGCATATTCATACCTAATTGTGTTAGGCTTTGCTAATAGAGCAGAATGACAGTATGAAAAATCGAGCAACTGCTTTATAGCCAACAAAGCTAGTGTTTTTTCCCTACACTATGAGTGCTGAATGATCATTTAGACATTTAGTTGTTCAATATGACAAGTCTACCATTTGTTAGCTTGACATATAGTAATTTATAAAGGAGCATTCTAATTTTACTTTTAGTTTATTCTCATTTTATACAGTATTCATGGTAGCAATTTGAATGGGGATATTCATAGCTATTGTAGAGTAGTTGTGATTCAAATAAAACTATTTTGTATGAAGTATTTCTATTGTTTTATGATTTATTAATTTTAATGTTTAAATAGCTTTTTCAGATGTTAATATAACATAAATGGGAAGTTGATGAGAAATCTCTATTATGATCATGTTGCTACATACTGATTTAGCTAATCTTTTTACTTTCCCATTTAGACCTCCATTACGCATTTTTGGGCTGTGGGCTGGTTTAAGAAGCTGGCACATAATACCATTCCAGATATGGTATTTTATAGATTCTAAATCCAAAACTTATGATATACTCAATTTAGGCTGAGTTACAATCCATGATGAAGGCATAAAAAATCTCAAAACATCAAATAGAATGCATTCTTTGTCATATACATTTATGCGATGTTACAGGAAAAATTCTCTTCAGGAAAAATGTACCTCAGTTTTACTGTACGTTTTTAATGGCTTAGAATCTATAGCATGTATAGAATCTCTTAGAATGTATGGAATCTCAGTTCTTATTCCCTTCTTTCATACTGCTCCGCGGATATGACTAAAATGCTAGAAAATCGCATAAATTAAAATTAAAATGCAACTGATTGTGGAAAATTTTGAAATTAACTAACTTAATTGGTAAAAATACTGAAAAAGTTGCTAGTGATATCACATGTAATATAAAACTCTGAAGGAAGACCATAAATAAGATTTTCAATATCTCTTCGGTAATTTTGGAATCTAAGTTACTTGAACATATAACAGGTATGAATTGCACAGTAAAAAGATGGTAAATTTTGTTTTGGTTAATCTCAGAAACAGTGAATGAGATTTTCAAGACTTGGACACAAGAGAGGTAAGGAGAACAAACTGAGGAGGAGATTCAGTTATTTGCATGCTTTGCTGTAAAAATAACGAAAAGTTTTTTAATATGCTGGGTGAAACTTGTGATTTAAGTTTTTTTAATATTATTTGGGAAATGTTTATATGAATGTAACGCTTTCTTCATAGAAGAACATTGTACTGTGGGTATTTTATACTTGGTTTTGTATGTAGTCAGCAGAGACATTTGCACTTCATCTACTTTGTATATATCCAAAATATTTCCAACATATAATGATATTATTTTAATAATATTGATTTTTATTACTAATACAATTTTTATTACTAATGCAACTACTGTAATCTGTGCAACTGGCTATAATATTCCAATAGTTCACTACATAATCGAAGTGCATACAATATGGTTACATTCTAAATCAGTGGTCATTGGTCGTCTTTTTTTTTTTTTTTTTTTTTTTTAAATTGGTCTAATTGGTTTTGGTTATTTTGTTGTTTTTCTCTTTTTTTGAGGAGATTTTGGTTCATGAAGAAATCAGGGAAATCATGAAGGCTGGTGTTGAGCCTCTGATATGATTCCAGCAAGGAAAAAGGTGACTGCTGCGAATAGGAGTGCCCTTACCACATTCTCATGGGTAAAAGGTATCTCACTAGGTAGATTTGTAATTTTTTATGCTTTAAATAAATCAAATGAACTTAATGGCTTATGTGCTTTCAAAACCAATAAGACTTTTCTGGTTATATTTACCTGGATATTGCAAAGAATGTCACTGAATATATATGAACATCTTTAACAAATCAGCATTCTGAAAATGCCTAGAGCTAATGTAATTTATTATGCATGGAAGACGATGCTAAATATATTGGCCTTCAGCAGAAAATAATAAAATGGTTTGATTAAGTTTAATTTAATTATTGTTGTAAGTTAAAATCCTCTATTCCTGCCTTCTCTGCCCTTCAAAGAATTCTTCATGGAAGAAAAGCAGTAAAAATCCACTCAGCATGTTGCAAAACAGTATTTTAGTCAATGCCATTATGAGGCCTTCTCTATTTGTTTTCTTGTCTTCTTTTGGAACTGTAGCAGCTGAGCTTCACTGCTTTGCCATCTGTACTCTCAGTATATATCTAATCTGATGCCTTCCAGACCTCCTGCTGAAAAACAAAGTAGAAAATTCACCAAGATTTTACAAGACTGAAAAGTTAAATTAAAAAAATGTGATTAAGATAAAGGTTAATGTTGCTATTTCAGGATTTACCAAAGAAGACTATTTTACATTTAGGTTATTCTTTATTTGTACTCTGTTTGTATTTGACTCCTCCTTATTCCTCCCTGCAAGTAGGTGAGCTTTCCATTATGCATTTCCTGTCTCCAAATATCTTAATCATATAAGTTTTTTGTTATCAATTTCCCTACAAAGCAAATATTTCTAGTCAACACTATTACATTACAATTACTTATTTGTCTCAATCCCTTAATATCATATACTGCAGTTTTAAGTTAATAGGGAATCCATGTGCTCCATCTAAACAGGTTCTTGTTGGACTAGTTCTTTTTCTTTTTCGTAGGTTCTTCTGCTTTTCACAGCATAGACATTAATGGATAATGTTTGGGGGTTTTTTTCCTTTAATCAGATTTCTTTCTCTCATAAAGAAAATCCATGCCAGAATGTAAGTCACTTTTTTTGATAGGAACCACATCAAAAAGTTCTTTAAATGTCTATATTTTTATGTGTGTGCATGTGTTATCACTTCACAGTTACTGAAAATATGTGAGATCTTACAAACTTCAGATTTTTTGGGAGTTTTATAGACTGTTCTAAGACTGTCTGAAAATTGGAAAGAAGTATATTTTCCAAGGAATCTTACATCAAGAGGACTGTGAAATTTGGGGAGCCAGTAGATATTACTAGCTGAATCTTTGTTTCTACATGGCTTCCACTGGAAATTTCTTCCACCCTGCTCTCCAGTGTATATCCATATACCTTCCTATTCAAATACAGTTCATTTATATGTAAGGAATTCTGGTGGGCAAGAAACAGGCAGAAAAAAATACAAATCACAAAAGCACTGTTTACGTGTAATTTTCACTACCTATCCTTTTCTGGTTTTGCCATTTTCTTTCTCTTATATACTGCCTTTTAGAAAGTATGTGTCATGCTATGTTGATTTCTGGATATTTTTATGCTTATTTTTAGATGGTAATTGGAAGCTTTTGAACAATGAAAAAGTGAACAAGTTCACAAAATGTCCAGCCCACAGCTGGAGAAATACATCATGGGGTGGGTGAATAACTGGCTCAGGCAAAAGGGTTGCAGTGAACGGGATGATGTCAGACTGACCTGTTGCTAGTGGGGTTCTGCAGGGCTTCATCCTCAGCCCTGTGCTCTTCCAAGTCTTTATAAATAATTCAGACACAGGACTGGAGGGGATGCTGAGCACGTTCACAGGTGATACAAAACTGAGAGGAGCTGTTGACTCCCTTGAAGCCAGGGAAGCCCTGCAGAGAAACTTTGACAAATCAGAGGGTTGGGTAATTACCAGCCATATGAAATTCACAAGGGAAAGTGCTGGATTCTGCACCTGGGATGGGGCAACCTTGGATGGATGTGCAGACTGGGGAAGGAGATGTTGGAGAGCAGTGCCATGGAAAAAGAATCTGGTGGTCCTGGTTGGTGGCAAGTCGAATCTGAGTCAGCAGAGCCCTGGCAGCCAGAAGGGTCAACCATGTCCTGGGGAGCATCTGGCACAGCTGGGCAAGGGAGGAGATTGTCCTGCTCTGCTCTGCACTGGGACAGCCTCATCTTGAGTTGTGTGTGCACAGTTTTGGCCACCACAATATGACATTAAGTCATCAGAGAGCATCCAAAGGAGGGTCACAAGGATGGTGAAATCCCTTAAAGGGAAGCCATATGAGAAGCAGGTGAGGTCGTTGGTCTGATCACCCTGGAGGAGACTGAGAGGAGCACTCATCACAGTCTACAACTGTAGACTGTAGACTGTGAGGGGAAAAGGAGGGACAGACACTGATCTCTGCTCTGTGGTGACCAGGGACAGGACCTGAGGGAATGGTCTGAAGTTGTGTCAGGGGAGGTTTAGGTTGGATATTAGAAAAATGTTCTTCCCCCAGGGGGTGGCTGGACACTCAAACAAGCTCCCCAGGGAAGTGGTCACAGCACCAAGCCTGGCAGAGTTCAAGAGGTGTTTGGACAATGCTTTCAGGTACATGGTGTGACTCTTTGGGATGTTCTGTGCAGGGCCAGGAGTTGGGCTAGAGGACCCTTGAGGGTCCCTTGCAACTCAGCATAGTCTGTGATTCTGTGAATTTGTGATTCTGTGGCTCTGTGAAGTTTTCTTTATACTTGTCTTGATTGACAAGGCCTGTTTGCTTTGAGAATTTTTTTCTGTGCTGATTAGTGGTGGGTATAAAAGTAAATGCCTCTAAGGTGCTGCTGGGCATGACAATGGAGACAGGACACAACAAATACTATTACCGGTAATTTTTCTATCTCGTATTTTTCACCTTGCATGAGTACAGCTACAGCATTTCACTCTGACACATCAACAATACTGCAGTATGGAAAAACCCTTTACTTTGTGTGTGAGTTTGGTACAGTTGAAGGATGTGAGTGTTTGTGTATTCATCTTTAATTGCCATCTCGATTTTTTTCAGATTTTTTATTTTAGAAAAACCAAGGAAGAATAGGAACAAGTAGAAACAATCACATGGTGTGAGTCTTGGGCTGTTCTGCTCAGAGACAGGAGTTGAAGTCAGTGATCCTGATGTGTTCCTTCTAATTCAGCACATGCTATGGTTCTGTGATTCTAGGCCTCAAGAAGCAGTAAAAATTTGGTTTGGCTGAAGCTTACTGAAACAGAGTTATATTGATTTTGGCTACTTCTGTGCAGTATATTTACTTGATCTGAACATGATTTTTGTTATTCAATGTCAATAATGTTATTGTGCTATAGTTGGAAGGTTATTAATTTTGAATAATATTTCCCACAGTAGAGAATTTTGGACTTTATTATCCACAAGTTGCAAGAATATCTATTATTATCTTGATGCCAACTATATTTTTTTGTTAATAGTCATAGTGAGTGTTTATATTGCGAGGAATGTAAGACTAAATGGAATTTAATCCTGTTGCAAAGGTTTTTGAAATAGCAATACCATAGAATTAGAGAGTATTTGAGCTGCCCTGTCAATGAGCTTGATGAAGAGGCTAGCTCCATTTTCTTAATTCTCTCTATTCCCTTATCTCAAATATTTATACATATTTTTAGGATCCTCCTGAGCCTTCTCCCTGATAATATCAGCAACTGGGTAGTTTCCAGGTAGTCAGTGAGCTCAACCTCTCCTCATAGGGTCTATATTCCAGTCCCTTGTTCCTCCTCATGACTCTTTGCTGGACTCTGTCCGGTGTGTCCATACCTCTTCTGTACAGGGGAGATGACTTTCCTGTGCTAACTCTATCCAGATGCCATTACCTTCCTATTACATGTATAGCAATCCCTACATCAGCTAAAAATAATTCCTGGAAATTTAAAGTTTGCTCCAAATGCCCGCAGAAGGAGGTTTAGTCTTCACTTGAGAATTTCCAGTGGTTTTCTCACAATCTTGGGTTCAAGCAGTTAAGATCAGTTAAATTAATCCATAAAACAACATAGGTAGAAAGGGATAATGTAGACCTGAATAGGAGTGATTAATGAAACAAATTGTCAGGAGTTGGCCTGCCTACCTTTTATATATTGCAGCTTTACTGCAGGAATTCCACCTAAAGACAAATATGAATTTACAATGACATTTTTTCCTGTTCTTTATGCTGACTAGGATTGGGTGAACTGGTGTAGGGCATTTGAAAAGAAGAAAAAGCTAAGTTTAAAAATAAAAGCAGGCGTTTCTTTTGGAGTGTCTCAGGACTTTGTGGCAAATGATAAAATAAACTGTTATCTTTGGCAGAGGTTAATGCTGGAGTGATATTAAAAGTAGTGTCCCTCTATGCAGAGATTTGGAATCTGTATTTTAAAATTTCTTAGCATGGAACACAGTTATATATTCACAGGATAAGACTTGATCCTATTAAAATTTCTTCCTTTTTCTTGTTGGAGAGCTACAATAATGCTTTCCTTACCTTTACTGAGTCCCAAAAGACTGAAGGATTTGCATCGTACCAGTATTAAGTAGGTGACAGTTTTATTTGTAAGAGCCTAAAATTTACATAAATAGCAGAAATAGAGTACAGAGAATGAGAGAGAAAATTAAAAAATGATGGCTTGTCTGGATCCACAATAAGGATAACGGTATTCTTTCAATCCTAGATAGAGGATATATCTTCCTGCCTTTTTTGGCCTTATTGTTACATCTGCTGTGCTGTGGTATCACTGATTCTTCAATTCCAGGGAGAAAAACCAAAAAACAACAAACCGAAACTTTTTTCCAAAGTTCCTATAAATGACTGCACACATTCTTTACAAAGAACTTCTGCAAATGAAGAACTTCTGCAAATGGTCGCCTTCTGCCAAAAAATGCCCACATCTGTAATAAATCTAACTTAAATCAAGGAATAAGAACAGTTCAGTGCTTCTCACATATCTCTTTGCATGTCATAGCTAAGCAAAAATTTGACTCTTCCTATTGTTTTGCTTTTTCCTTTTACGTGTCAAAATGTAATTTGATGTGTTTGTTTGGGCACTGAATTTTCTAAAGAACTTGGGAAAATGTACGTCTGTATTTTAATGTCTGCATGCATATAAATGGTAATATTCTTAAATGTTGATAAAATTAATAATTTAGGACAATTTCACTTCCCTTTTCTATTTAAACAGGGCATCAAATTGTAATATTTTTCTTGTTTGATTATTGGTTACTGGTCATGGTTTCATTATTCTGTTTCACATATATATATTTTTTTAACATAAATAGCCTTAATATAGCATTTCTTGCATTGGTATGACACAATTTACATCTGTTTAAAGAGATTTTGGCTAGACTACATTTAATTTTAAAAGCTGTCTTTTTTTCTTCTTCTTCTTTTTACTCCTATATCTCTTTATAATTGATTAATGTTCATTTGGATGAATAATTTATAGCTCATATAGCTTCTGGCTTATTAATTGTTTAATTTCAGAGGAAGCAACTGAGTACTAAGGAGAAGCAAGCTGTCATTCAAAGGGATACATTAAATTTAAATACTCCATTGATGCATAGAGTAGAAATGGTCAAAGTATTTAATATGTGCTTCTTACATCTAGTACTATAGTTGTAAAGAAGAATAATGATAGTGAAGATTAAAGGGTATTAGGATGTTTTTTTGATAGATAAGGCATTTGATAGCATGCAATTTTGCAAATTTTATGATCCCAAATTGTTTTTGTTTTTCTTGATATGTCTTTTTTTTACACTTTAACTTTTCTCTCCAAGACCAAGCTGAAAGAGGAGCAAATGGAATAAACCGTGCTCAGAGTTAATAACAAACAAGACTGAACATGCAAATGATTAAATGATAAATTTCAGCATAAGTAGTAGATAAGCCTTTTTGCCTTTGCAATTGAAATTAATCTCAAGATATGTTTAGTTCAAAGGATCAGGATCTGAATCAACATTGATTTTTGATAGGGCTATGTGGTAGTCCTACTTCACTTGAGAGCCTGACACTTGCTAGACAGGACTTAATATTCACTTTAGGTAGATCAAGAAAATAAGTAATTAGTGTTCTTTAACATGTTGGTTTTGGATGAAGCATTTTTGGAAGATTTTTTTTCAGGAAATGCTAATATCAACAACTTCCCACTATTTTTGTATTATTTTAAACATGACTTAGGTAACTTCACCTTATAAATTTCCAGTGTTCTTTCTATATATAGGTAATTAATTAAGACAGAATCTTTCAAGGGATCTTGTATCAACTTTCTCTTGTAGTTATTTTCCTATTCTTTGAAAGAACTCAATTATTTATTTTTAATAGTGATGGGATAATAGTAAAAATAAAAATCAAATATTCTGCAGTTGAATTTCTTTGTTTTGATCTTGACATTAAATGGGAAGTTATTCTATATCATGGAAAACAGGTAATGATATATCTCTGTCAAAGTCAAAAATAGTTGTTAATGAGATGCATATATCCTTTCCCTTTCTTTATTAAGCATGTCCTCTAAGTAGATGAAATAATCCCCAAATAATTTGTATTTTCCCCATTTTCAAAGCTGCATTCCTTACATTCAAGAGCAGAAAGAAAAGACATTGGGAAACACATATTCATTGTTGTACAAAACTGATAGAAAAAGTAAAATACCATGCATGTCTGTTATCTTTACCACTCTCCTACCCTTATGAGCACTGCAGGAATCCCTCTTTTACAACAAAGAAAAGATATTGAGAAGGCAAATACTTTTATGTTAGTCATGGTCTCAAACAGCAGGAGGTCTCCGTATGATATGACACCTGAAGGCCCTTTGAGTTTAGAGTCTATTACTAGACACCTGTTCAACTTCTTTTCCAGAAGCATCAGGTGTATACAATGGCTGGACTAGCAGGCCTGATTGGTTCTCTGCAATCATCTTTGACAGCACTGGCTATGAAGAAGAGGTGCCAATTCTCAATAAACCCTTGCAGAGCAAGGTTCCCATAGGTCCTAGCAGCATCTCTAACAGGAGAACTCCAGGGTGCCAGCTCATTACCATACCATCCAATCTCTCAGTGCAAACTTTTCTCCTCAGACCTTTATATTAGTTGGTGGTGCCAACTAATTCTCCAATTATCAGGTGTTCTATAAAACAAGTAATTGCAGGAGGACATCCCTTGAAGATCCGACAGCCTGCGGTTCAAATGGTGCATTCTTTAACCCTTCAATTCACAATGAGAGCACCCTGGATCGTTGACACTTACAGTCCATAATAGATCTTTCTCAAACTGAAGACTGAGTTGACTGAGACCTCAGCTATTGTGATTTCTGGGACTCTACTAACTGTAGCACTACTTATGTTTTCTGAAGTAGGATAAATTCAAAGTCAACGAATCTCTCAATTTTTTTTCAGGAAACTCCAATCCTTAGGACAAAAATCTGTATCTAATTGCCTCAAGAATCAGTATGTCTAGGAGAAACTGCAGAAAATGAGAGGTAATATAAATACGAACTGAATGTGTTTTTTAAAGAGAAATGAAGAGGTTTTTTAACACGTAACCTCACACCTTAACTAATGTTAAGTAGTCTGAAGTGGAGAAATACCAGAAGCTTTGAATTCAGGTATCATACATGATGAGAAGAAATCTCAGTGGAAATAAATAAATGTGATTTCATGCTCAGAATTTCTCTGTCTATTTTTGTAGCTTTCAAGTGCATTGCGGTGTTAAGTAAAATAATATTGTTTCCTCCTCCAAAAATGTTCACTTCCTTCTATACATACATGGCACAGCTTTACCATATATGTAATTTTTAACCTTTTCATAAATATTTTCTCAGTTACATGCTTTGTATTCTGTCTCTCAGATGCCAACGTATTCACGTACAAACAGTGGATTACCTCAGAACAGTTGGTAAAGGGAGTTCCAGAAAAATAGGAAGGAATCAATTGATACAATTGTTTGAAGGGAGATTAAATTATGTGTCAAGGTTTAGGTACAGGGGAGTCGTCCAACAGAAAATGGATCGTTTCACTGAAACATGGCTGTTCCCTTTAGCTGTCCCCTAAATCTTCAAAGTGGAAACAGACAAGTACACTGAGGGTTTACTGGGAAAGGAAAAATCTTGTGTTGAGAAGGAAGGACCAAAGTAAATAGACCAAGAAACAAGAAGAGCTAGCAAAATGTACCTGGAAAACAAATAAACCAAGAAACAAGAAGAGCTGGTAATGTACCTGGAAAACACTATGTTGGCAAATACAATTTCTAAATATTTTGTTCTTACAAAGGAAGAACAAAATTTTATTCTCATAAATACACCAAAGTTATCATAATTGGTACATTATGATGCTACTTAGGAGAAAAAATATGCCAAAATTTAAATTACAGTTGAACCAATGCAGTGTGTAAATGCAATGAAAAAAAAATATTCTGAACTTACCTTTTAAGCCTACTGGATCACTACAAGTGACCCAGTTTGAAACTGTTTGTGAAACACATATTCATTGTTGAATGAAGTTTGAAACTGTTTTACAAATACAGAGTATTTAAGAAAGGGTGGCAGGTAAAGGGTGGAAAAGTGTGAGTCCTCCTGGATGTGTCTTCTGTCGTGAACAAGCAGTCTTGTACAATTGCCCAGCTGTCCTTGGAACTTGGAGGTTAACTAACAACTTCTTGTAGTTAGATCCCTACTGTTTCCAAGTTAATTGGTCTGCCCTGCCACATTTGTACGGAAAACATGCTTCCCTGGAAAGTCGGTTCGAACCACCTGACAGCATATTCACAGGGGAAAAGCGGGCATTTTGTTAAAGATCAAGAGACTATAAACTTAGAGGACTGGGCCCTAAAAGTATAATCCTGAAAATTTCCTACCTGTTTGTATTTCTTTGCAATGATTTGAAAGATACAAAATTCTCTCTTTTAAGAAAGAAGAAATAAATTCTCTTAAGAAGGAAAATGCAATTTGTGATGGCAGTTTGAACCTGGCTCTAAGTCAAAGTGTTAGATAACAGAGAGTTTACATGGATATCTTGAGTCTGTCACAGTGTGGAGTAGTGAAGGGCTTTCTTACAGGACAATAGATTAGATTTGTGAGTTAATGTACCAGTGAAATGGACAGGAGATTCCTACTTAGTGTTAACTCAGGCACAGTTCTTTGTCAGTGCAGGATCCAAGTTGTATGCTCAGTAGAACTTAGATTAAGTTTAGAGACAACTGTAAAAAGAATTGAATGTGAAAGAATTCAAATCTAGCCTGTTTTTTCAACCATAGCTGAGAATTTAGATTTTTTTCTTTTTATTAAAGCAAAAAATTCTTTAATCTAGTAAGCACATAAAGCCCTGATATCTATACTTCTCCTCATGATAGAATCTGTATCTTTTGGGTTTTCTTTATTCATTACTTTATATCTAAAATATTTAATTTGTTTATTTCCCACCAGGAAAGTTGACAAACCTCTTACCTTCTCTTTTAGGACCATACTAGTTGTGATGTACAAGTCTTTCCTTTAGTTTTTCATTCTGATAATTATTTTTTTTTCCTCTTAAATAACACCATGCCATTTTCCTATTATTGCTATATTATCGGGGTTCAACAGTTGTTTTTAAATTCTGTGGGAAATCTGTACGATCAATGAGAAAATATAGATTTTCACAAAAGGTATCTCGAAGAACCTGGTATAATAGATGTCCTTTTTCTGTTTAAGAAATGTGTAAAATGTAGCTTGACTTACAGGATACTCAAAGAAAAATAGAGAAAGTGACCAACAGAAGAATGAGGGATTGCAGATCCTCTCTTTGTGATTTCTCATTGTGCCAATCTTGATGTAGCTTGCAATTTCATGCTCAAGATTTGTAGTTAACACTGGAACTTTTCTCAGGAAATTCAAACAATGTTCCACAATGGTGCAGAAGAGAAATAAGATAAAATTACTCTGAATAAAAGGCATTCTCTTTTTTTCCCCTGACTTAAACAGGAAGTAGCCCTTTTCCTGTGTTTATTTGAGAAGGTGTTTGCTCTCTCTCCACCTCAAAAATAATTTTATCTGAGATTTTATTTTTTTTTTCTAAAATGAAATGAGACTTGCACCACTGCTCAGATATAGTATACCAGCACTGTATAAAATGATGGAAGATCAGATTTATTTTTTTATTACACTTCAGAAAGGAAATCAGAACCTTGACTTCCTACCACTGGTAATTAAAGGCCAAGGAGGCATTAGAAGCATTTTGTATATCTTCTAAATGCTCTTTTACATTTTTTTGAGGTTTCCCACTGCTTGCAATAATGCTACTGCTACTGCTTAATTGAAACATTTTCATTAAGTCCAGGTTCAACTATCTCTCCAAACTGATGAACTTTGCCCTAAGTAAGACATTATATATTGTGTAGAAAGTAATAAAGATAGAAAATTCACAATTCTAACTGAAACTGTTTTCAGGTTTCTGACTAGCAGCTGCCATTCTCATCACTAGGACATTAATCCAGCTGAATGGGATATCAGTCTACTATATTAGACCTTTTATACCTTTACAAATAGATCCCCTGGTAGCAGATAGGGATTCTTAAGTTCAAAATAAACTGGTTTCTGTGGTTTTATAAAAGCACTGACGAAGAATTTTCTCGCATGTTAGATCCTTTCACTCTTTCCTTGATAAGTTTATTCCACATTCCTTTTTTATACAATGATTAGATGTTGTTAAATTATTATATTTACTCCAGAACTCAGCAGCCAAATGATTTTTCAATTTGTCAATGCATTTTCAGTTGTCAGTTATTTACTTTAATTTTTAATAAATCACTGATTACTATTATTTTTTCACTAGGTGCAGGAATGACTACAAATGAGACACTAAAAAGTCAGAATTATCTTAATTTTTTGTTAATTAAAGTTATGAAAGTGACAAGATTATTTTTGTTCTATAAAAGGCATGGTATTTTTGTGGGCTTTTATTTTGTTGGTTTTTTTCATTGCTTTATAGAGCTTTTTAAAAAAGAATACATAAATGGTGGCATCAAAGTATTTTTGCCCCATTTTTGAAAGATGTATTATGTATTGCATACACACATAAATTTATCTGTCTCTTGTTCTGGCTTGCCTGACAAATGCGAAACAAAAAACCAAAAAAACCAGTATGAACTTCATGCAAATAGAGCTATAGCAAGTGTGCAATATTAGAGTCATATTAAAAAGTGTCCCATTTTATAAAAGAAAACTTAGAAGATATGTAGTTCAAACGAAGGAGATAATGTAGTTCCTCTCAGTGTATCTTTTGAAAAAATAATTTAAAAATATTTTTTAAACTCTATTTGTTTTCTACTGTTAATTTCTAGTTTGAGTAGTTCTCCAAAGAAAGCATCAGGCTTATTTGTTCAATTCTATGTCAAGATTACAAAGAATGTAAATACTAAAATGAAATAATAGCTGAAGTAGTCTGGCCACCACCTTTTTTTTTTTTTTTTTTTTTCCCCTGATTATTTGTACATTATCTCACCTTTATATATTAATATAATTAAAATAAGAATACCACCACCTGCTTTGGGCTTAATTTGGCCTTTATAAACTAGCTTAACTTTTGAAAATTGTCAGTATGATTAAAAATTAGGTATAATTTTTAAAACAATATTAAATATTTTTTCCTCTGGGCTGCTGTTTTCCTTTTGCTCCTGACGGTAATGTAAGAGGGATGTTGTTTGGTGCTTGTTTAGAATGCATCTATGAAAAAGAATTGCTTTTTATTTCTTAGAGCAAATGTCCTTGTAAGCAACTGAAAAATACCAAGAATTTAAAAGAAATGGAGTATATGCTTAAGTCTGTTGCACACAGTTCCATCCATGCTCATAGATTACAGAGGTAGTTTAATCACCCATAAGAAATTACCAGCGTCTCTGTTCATGAAGCATGACATTTCAATTGCACAGCCAATAAAAGAATTACATGAAGAGGGCTGAGATGATTTACTGTATGGAAAGCCACAGGACCAAGGTTACCATGGTGAGCTACCTTTCTGTGTGTACAAGGTCAAGTGAGAGTGACCTGTCAGTGGACAACCTTCAGTGCTAACATAGTAATATATTGCAACAACAGTGGTTTGTTGATCAGCTTCTTAAATAATTACAAACATTCTAATATTTGATATTCTTTCATTGGTGAGTATTTTATGTGTGGACAATAAGGAATGAAGAAACATTCACTTTTTGCTTTGGCAATAACAGTTTAACAGCATTAGATGAAGATCTGTGTTTAGCAAATTTTTATGAATTGTAATTTTATGCAGTAATATTTCTTTGGGTATTTTCAGAGGTTAAAAACAGCTTACCAAGGGTTTTTAGATATTTAATCTAGTCTGTATGAGATGCTAGTTGATGCCTTTCATATTTTCTGACTCTGCAATATTGTATACTGCAGAATTCTTCTTTCAGTTGTGGTGGGGCTGGAAATAGGGAAGCAGGGAGGATTACAAATAGTCTGTGTACAAATATTGTCAAAGAAAATATACAATTATAATTAAAATGCTCAGGAAAAGAGCCTGAAAAGCAGGAGTTCATTTAATGGTTCTCTGAAAAATATTTTTTTGATGCATAAAATGAGAACTATACTAATAAATGTCTCTTGCATTACATATGCTGTAAGAAAATGAAACCCTTTGGGTTATGAATCTTGGATTTAAAGAGGCAGTCATCAAATATTTAAGATGAAAATGCAGTAACACATGCTAGCTGTCATGTGTAAGTTTGGTGAATGTTATGACAAGGTTTTTAAAACATTCATACTCAGAGTATTTTTATAAAAAATATTCATTAATTCAAACAGACATTCATATCTGGCAACCTGCTTTAAAATCAAGATTTCTAGATGCATGAGAATCTTGGTAAAGCCAAGAAAATATGAGTGAAATATATAGCAATCATGTTTAAATTATACATTATAAGGCATACCTATTGGTATGTAGTCATATTATGCATTAAATTTAGTGCATAAATCAGGTTGTTATAATTCTGATGTCACCAAAAGGCACAAAATATGACAAACAGGACTAGGCATGTAGATATTATCGTACTCAATAATTCAATGAGCATTTGTTTTATGTAAATAAACTCCTGTTAATAAAAATTACACTCATTTATTTTACCACTTCCAAGCAATAATTAAAAAAATGTCCACTTTCTTGAAAATCATTATAAAATGTGAATAATGCATTTGTTTAATATCTTTATAAACAAGATCTTACCATCAGATTAGTTCTGGAAATGAAAGTGTTATTGATTTCTATAATAATTTCATAATACTGTTACATTGCAGTGCTGAAACTGCTAATCTTGTTTTTGTGGAGGACTCTATGCATTTAAAGCAGTGCTTGAACTCTCACATACAGCATATAAACAATATTAATTTGATACAGGCTGCTATTGTTGAATCTGCAGGAAAAGTGCCTTTCAAAATATGGAGAATAGAAGAGAGGTGGTGGTTTTTTTGGGGTTTTTTTTTTTTAACTGCAGCTTTTAATATAATGAACAAAACCATCTGTTAAAAAAAGATGTTGTAATACATGAAGCTTTTTTCTCAGCAAATTCAAGCATATTGGGTGGTAATATGCCAAAATGTCAAAATTATTTCAGTCTTCTTAATTTACACTTGATATATATACCAACCTGATAAAAGTTTAGAGTTGTGACCTTAAAAAATACCTGATGTATTATGATTATGAGGCATCTATAATAAAAGGTACTATATATCACCTGACTTCTCATCTATTTTCCTTAAGAAAACAAAAAAACAAAAAAAAACCCCAAAAAACCCAGGAGACTTATTATTGTCTGCCTTTAATTACAGAATGTCTCGATTAATTGGATTTTTTCTCTCTTTTTGTTTTTTTTTCCCCCCTCCTTAAAATAATTAGTAAGCGCAGACTTCCTTATGACACAAGGATCTTACCAGAACAGCAAAAGATAGAAGTGTGGAAAAAGATTCAAGTCAAGATCTACCTCATACTAAGGAGATTAAAACAGAGCTGAAAACATTTGTCTAAGGGCTCCTAATGAAGTTAGTGAGCCAAATCATGGGAAGCGTGTGGACATCTTGATATGACACAGCACACAGGGAAGGCAAAATTCTTGAACCTAACCTGCTTCCAGCCTTCATCACTAGATCCAACAGTCCCCATCCTGATGCCTCTTGGCAGGAAATAAAAGACTTTCTATCTTCTGATCTTTACGAAAAGTAGCTAAATAAGTACTTTAAGGTACCCGGCTTAGCTGAAGTTGAGTATGCTGCTGTGAATGGTTGTCCCAGCTGAGCGTCATGTCAGAGCACTTCTATTCAGCTGATTGTTAGTGAGTGGCAGGCTGCTAGAGCCACTTCTTAGCTCTGTAAAGTGGCAGAAATCAAAGAAGGCCTTGTTGCTGTGCACAGAGAAACAGCAAATTATCCCTAAGTGCATTTTCCAGCTGCTTTGGAATGTTATGGGAGCAAACATTGAAAACTGTGGGGTGTGTACTCACTGGTAGTCTTCCATTCACTTGCAGGACACTTCACACAAAATTTCCATACTTTATAAAGGAGAGATAGTTAGACTGCCAACTGTATCCTGGCCAGTAAAATATCATTTGAATTCATGGTGAATTTGATTCAGATGTCAGACTTCCAACTGAAGAACTGAACACGGTAAAATATGCTTATATGTATTAAATTAACAAAATTTTAATTTACCCTATTAGAGAGATTTTGCCTTTTGATTCCACTCTCCTTCACTTTAAATTATGCAAAGATATTAAAGGTCAGATGAACTATAATGATAAAAGAACATCAAAGTCACTGAATACTCTTGTTTTCCTCTTTATACAACAGCACTCTAAATAATCAATTTAGGTATCAATATTAAACTGAAAAGGTTGTGATATTCAAAAAATAACATTTAACTGAGGTTTTTTGGGTTTTTTGGTTTTTTTGGTTGTTGTTGTTTTTTGGGTTTTTTTGTTGCTTTGTTGTTGTTGTTGTTGTTGTTGTTGTTTGTTGTTTTGTTTTGTTTTGTTTTTTGCCACTAAATCATTTAGAATAATATATGAAAGTGAATCATTCTCTATTGGAAGGGAATGTTCACTTTGCACAAAAACCTATTGGCAGCAGTGTAATGCAGAACAGATTACTACCTAGAGATTCCTTTTTTGCAATGGAAAGCAATCCATAATGCAACTGATAATATTCAGAACTACACCTGTTTTTATAAAAGAATTTCTCAGATGTTAAATATTTGTGAGGCCATTAAAATACACACTGGTCTCCTTTTCCATGAGGGAATTCTGGGCATATTTTTCTGGAAAGACTGCCAGTTTTGGAACTTATCTTCCTTTTCTACAAGTTCTAGGATCTGGCTCCACTTTTAAGAGTATGAAAAGAATACAGCTTTAGTTTAGTTTTTAGTGTTTGTTATCACTTACTTCATAATTTGACTGCCAATGTATGTCAATGAATCTGTAATTTTTTTAATGTGACAAAATATCTTTCTGTGGATTTGTTTTGTCCAGTTAATACTTTCATCATGGATTTGACTGGGGTATAGCTAGTTTTCTTTGTAGTAACAAGTGTGGGCCTGTGTTTTGGATTTGCGCTGAAAACAGTGTCAGTAATGCAGAGATATTTCATTATTGCTGAGCAATTCTCGCACAGTGTAAAGGTCTTTTCTGCTTCTTACCCCACCCCACCCCACCTGTGAACAGGCTGGGGCTGCATAAGGAGCTGGGAAGGGACACAGCCAGGACAGATGACCCCAACTGACCAAAGGGGGATCCCACAGCATATGACATCATCATGTTCAGTGTACAAACCTGGGGGCGTGGGGGAGGAAGAAAATAAGAAGAAGAAGAAGGAGAAGGAGAAGGAGAAGGAGAAGGAGGAGGAGGAGGAGGAGGAGGAGGAGGAGGAGGAGGAGGAGGGGAGGAGGAGGAGGAGGAGGAGGAGGAGGAGGAGGAGGAGGAGGAGGAGAGAGAGAGCTGCATTTAATTCTTAAGTGTATACAAACCTTACGTGCTGATGGAAAAAGAAACAAAACATGGAATAGGCAGTAACGTTTGTTCAGCAGGAGACAATATAAGCACAGATCAAAGTAAGGACTAAATATATATACATACATAAAATCTTAAAAAATCAGAATTTTAAACTGGACATAAATCCTTTTTTCTTCTCCTTTCAGCTGTATATGTAGAATTCATACCTATGTGGAGAAAGAAAGGGAAGAGAAGGAAGAGTCATTGTACACTAAGGATCTTATGCACCCCATTACAAGTGCTACAGGTATAGCAGATCTCCTGAGCCTCTGGAGCTACATGCAGCATTGAACATGTGAAAAAATATTTTACAACAATTTAATAGTAATATATTTAAATTAAGGTGACATTTAAAGTAAGAATGCATTAGGGGAAGATGGAACTTGAAAAAAGTAAAATCCTTGAATATTCTAAATGTTTTCCTGATCTATTGAGTAAAACTTTTGGGAAGTGTTAATTTTCTAAAGGCATTTTCTCTCTCATAATCATTCTGTCTTTTTGAGATCTATTGGTTTTTCTCTCGTTGCAGTTTTTACTACATATTTGCTGAATTGGCACTGCTAGTTCATATAGCAATAGTACTGCATAGAGTTTCCCAAGATTTGGCAAAGACTACTGAATAAGTATTTTTGAAGAAAATACACTTTATAAAGTGTATACACTTTATAAAGTATATTTAGTGGATAGATGTTGCATTCTAGAGCAGTGTCTAATACTTTCCACCAGGGTCTTTAATTGTGAATGTTGTTGTCATTTTCATTATGAAGAAAGTATTTTATAAAAAATAAAACCCAAAACAAGAATGGTCCAGATGGAGTTTCTTATTTTGAATTCTTTTCCTTGGAAAACTGCTGGTACATGATCAAAATTTGACAATGCTGCACTATGGATTAGCTAGTGAAGGCTATTGTACAGTGAGCTCTGCAGCCATCTCATTGACCTCCTTGATGTCCAAGCATATAATCTCTGTGACACCAACACCACTGCCAAGCTCATTTTTAAGTGGTGCAGCTAACCAAATCTTTGAAAGGATTGTTTTTAAAAATACTGAGAGACATGGACATTCAATTCTGCAAAAAGTAATTTTATAAATAGGATTTGTAGTTCCTAAGGCTGTAAAGAAAATAATAAAATTGCACTGATTAATGTTTGGCACTGTATAAACAAACATTGATTTTATATATTAACAAATTAATAGCATATTCATATACACTGATGACCTATATGTGAAGTATTAACTTGATGCAGTGTAAAATGCCTGAGAGATGAAAATGTCTAAAAGGTTAAGCCTCTGAAATATTTTTAGTAGAAAAAGATTGACTATAACTGAAATATGAATAATCTATGCAATAAATTATTGAAATACATTAATTAGTTTTATCTAGTTGTATGTTTTGGGGGTGGAAGGTTGCTAAAGTTGAGAAGGAAAAATTCTAGGAAAGTATTTAAATATAAATATAAAATCAAGGTCTATTTAAACATAGATTTTACATTTTCAAATATGCTTCTGTGCATTGAGTTTTGCTGGCACAGAGACAGTAGATAGATGAAGCCTTTATCTTTCCAACTCTCTGTTAGCACAACTCAGACATATGACATTGTAACAATAATATCATGCAAAGTATTCCTCTGATTAAGTTCCTTATAGCAGTGTCCTCACACGCCTGACAGGCGTGCAGGCTAGCTCAGTTCTGCACTGCGGCAACATGGATCAGTCAGGGTTACAGGCAGGGCGAGTAACCTCCTCCCGGTTGGTTCTTGGTTCCCCACAAAGGCAAGTGGATCTGATGGCGTAACGACTGCGGCGACGGAAAAAGGGTCGTCTCTCTTGAGCAGGGTAGAAGGTAGTTTATTAAGGGGAGTCCGGCAAGGAGCTCCACCTCAGACCACTGCTTCCCAGAGAGAGCCAAGATCAAAGCCTGACGGCCACTTATAAACGGGGGAGGGCTGACAATGGGTCAGCCAACCAGGGAACACGGGGGTGGTAACAGGGGTGTCAACCTTTGGACCATTAACAAATCACAGGAGGGTAGGAGGAGATTCCCCAGGCACCAGCCTACCACACAACACCTCTCCTGGATCTTTCCAGAATCCAGGGAAGGGTCTTGAAGTGACAGACAGGGCAACCACGAGGAGAGGCGGGGGGGGGGGGGGGGGGGGGGGCGGAATTGACAGGAACAGGTGCAGGGAAGGAATGATCGACAGAAAACGTCTGGTTAAACAACCAACTTATAAGGGCGGAAAACTATTACAAAACACAGGGGGGTACAGTGAACTGAACCATTACAAAAATAACTCAAAAATCTTACAAAAATAACTTAATAACTTAATAACTTAATAAAACAACTCTCACACCACTACAGTTCCTGGCTATGAGAGCTGAATAAAGTAAGGAAAAAGCTATATACAAGTACTCAATTCCACTTAAAGAGTTCTGACAGCTGACTTTTCTAAGACAGTGTCTCTTTCTTGAAAAAAAGAAAAAAAATAGGAAAAAAAAAGAAAAAAATAGGAAAAAATTAAAAAAAAAGAAAAAAAAGAAAAAAAAAGAAAGAAAAAAGAAAAAAGAAAAAAGAAAAAAGAAAAAAGAAAAAAGAAAAAAGAAAAAAGAAAAAAGAAAAAAGAAAAAAAAAAGAAAAAAGAAAAAAAATTATATCGTTTGGAGAAGCAAATTTCATATAGGAGTTTGAAACCATGAATTCAGAAAGATAAGAAGATTATAAAATAACAGTGGAGAAGGTGCTTGTCTCCACCAATGTGGAGGTAAAGAAGACATGAGTTTAGTGCCAAAGAAGAAAGGAAGAAAACTGTAACCTAAAGAAAATGGAGTTTTACATAAACCCTCGAATGGCTGCAATATATTATATCCCTGCTCAAGTACCTTTCCTACTGTCACTTTCTATCTACTTTGTATCCCTTCTTTGTCCAACTTTTCCACACCCTCTTACTATAAATGTCAATTTTCCTTAGGTGTATCTTTTACCTTCTAAATTCCATCAGAAGCTCTGTTTACATATCTGTCTTTAAGTGTGTGAATGCTAGTTCTTCTTCTAGCCTTGTCTTCCACCTCTTGTTTTTATTAGTACTTACTCTGCAATCTAGGTGACCTTGGTTTTCATCACATTATTTCTACACCGAATGCTTTGCTTACCCTTAGTGCTCTCCTTTATATAGAAATTCACAGCTCTCCTTGTATGCCTTCATAAAGACAGGAAAAACAGTCGGTGAAAAGTTCATCAAAAGCAAAGACTGAAATTCCTGAGCGCAGTATTGAAATGTTACAGGGGTTTTTATTTATTTGTTTATTTATTTATCATTCTGTTTCATCACAGCATTTTTTGATGCTTTTTAAACTTGCCTGTTACAGGGAAAAAACAAAACAAAACCAAACCAAACCGAACAAACACCCCCCCCCCCCTTAAATACAAAATTACAAAATTCAGCGCGTTTGTGTCTTACTCCTTTGATTTCTGCTTCTTTATCACAGAATCACAAAATAGGAAGGCTTTATGATGTTAACATTGCTATTGATAACTTATGCTTATTGATTCAATTAACATCTTTTCCTGGCTTATAAACAGAGGAGTTTGAGGTTTTTGAAGTTTAGCATTAACCAGTAGCACATCAGGATTAATTTTTTGTGGACAGGTCCAGTTGCAGATATTGAATCCAATATGTAAACTAGGTCCTATTTAATCTCATATTAGTTGAGCTGCTTTGTATTTTGGGATTAATTTCTTTACCAGCAGCAACATTCAGAAGATGCAAATGTATTGATGAACAGTAGAGGTTAATATAGAATACATACTGTAGCTGTTTTCTTTGACAGTTGTTTCAACCATCACATATGTACATTCAAGAATGTGTAGATTTTGGAAAACACACATGGATTTACAGCTTATCTTTTGAATCCCTGTTCTTTTCTTAAAAAAGTTTACTTGAATTACCTTGCTGGCTCTGTGTCCTTAAGCAGTTCAGATATGATTACCCACAGTGACACGCTTGCTGGATTGCCATACACAGAATGACTTTCAGCCTAAGAAACTTTTGTAAAATGACTATCACCCAAACCAAAATGATCAATTGTTTTATACTGGTCCAGTTTTCAGCTCCATTTCTTTCTTAAGTTAGCTGAGGGATATTGCTGCATTACCAGAAGATACCATTTCAGTTTGCATCTTAAACCATACTTTGTCCCCAGATGATATCGTAAAATGAATTGCATTCAGGCAGAGGCTTCTCAAGCACAACTGCTTCATTTAACAGCACCATATAAGCATTCAACTTCCAATCCCTGGAGTTCTTTTGCTAACTGTTATAGCATCAGACTTAAACTAGCAAGGTGTTTTGGAGAATGAAGTTTTTTGAGCCAATTAACTTATATTATGAACTATACACCTTTTTGTGGTTTAAATACAGCAACCAAGAAACCTAAAGAAATCAGGAAAAGTCTTTTTTTTTGACTTTTCAGATAAGAATAAAAAAAATAAATTCAGGATTTATCTGAGACCTTGGGTAATTTCAAATGGAGCAAGAATTCCTGCTGAATCTGTTTGTCTTCAAGAATTTGCTAATAAGTATAATCATACTTAGTCTTTCAAATGCTAAAACAGGAATAGAAAAATCCATATTGATGCAAACTTCTGTGAATTTCTACTATTGTAAAAATCTTAATTGGAAGACTAAGAACTGATATACTCTGCATTAAATTTTAAAATTGTAGAGTATAAACTGCTTATTTTATCTGAGTGCCTTTGAGGAATTCATGGATACTGTTGCACAAGAGCTCTTTCATCTAGGAAAATCTTGTCAGTATTTATTGATAAGGAAGAAAGATTAATTATGTTTCAAGTAAACCAAGCTCTGTGACAGAAGTGAATTCTCCTTTTCTGCCTTAAGAGAACCATTTTTTTCTTCTGGAATTGGCTGGATTTGCGATGAGGCTGTACCCACATGATTTTTTACACTCCTGATTTTGATCTGTTTTTTGTAAACTTATTTTTTCTTTTGTTCTCTGTACTGAGAAGACTTAAGGAAAAACTTAACTGAAGTAAACTACACCAATCAGGGATTAGAGTTTTACTTTATTTGTTTTGAGACAGTAGAAAATAGCTGTTAATAAAGAGAAGACAGATTAAAAGAAGACATTAATTGACTCAAGTAATCAGCCTCCCTGAAAAACTGGAGACAGATGATAGTAGTTAATTTTAAAAATACCAGTTATTCTTTAATAATTGTACTGACCATTTTCTGGTGTCAGACCTTATCTCCTTTATGAGAGTGTATTGAGAAAGAATACTGTCATAGATACTTCATAAATTTTCAGTCAGTCTTTGAATTTGGTTTTGTCATGTATGTAGTGGGATTTGCATGGACGGCTAATCATCTTTAAGTTTTTCATATTTTGTAGGTGTTACAAAAACAGAAAAAAAACCATCAGGGTCGTTATGGGCTTTTGTGTTCTAGTAATTTGCATTTTTATATTCTAACGGGAAAAAAAAAAAAAAAAAAAGAAGGATTTTTTGTGGGGTTTTTTTAGGGGACTCCCACTATCTAATGATGAAGAGACAAAGTAACTTCTGTGCTTTAGGGCTTAGTTTACTGCCTGTTTTGTTCACTCTTCTGCAAGAAGATGAAGTGCTTCAGTACTTGATATTTTTCCAGCTTACACAGACCAGTCTTGACTGCATCAAGTGCAGTCATCTTAAGCACATTTTAGACTAGATAAGTATGTATAAAGACATTTGAAATTTAGCCAATAAAATGTTTTCATCCGCAGGTAAAACAATGGTCTTTACACATGGCAAAAGATCTGTGTGCTAATTTTCCTTTCCATTACTAACAGATTCTTATGTTTCTAAACCTTTTGAATATTTAAGTCTATACACCTGACAAGAATCTTCTTCAGTGACCCTACTTTGTTATAGGAGGAAAAGCAAAATTAGCAAACCATCTTGAATATAAGAAGAACTAAAATGTTGTCTCTTCCAGTATCACTGTCAGGATATTTAAACACAAATCTATTGAGACTAAAAACTAATACGGGTTTAAAAAAATTAGAATATAAAAACAGCAAAGTGAAAAGTGAAAGACTAAAAAATATAGAAAAAGAAACAAAACAAAACAAAAATAAAACCAAACCAAAACAAACAACCCCACACACAAAAAACCCCAAACAAACAAACAAACAAACAAACAAAAACCCAACAACCCCAAACAGACAAAAACCCACAAAGTGTTGAAAACTGTTTTATAACTCTTGCTTTCCAAAATATCTATTTTTCACATATTCAATTGTTTTTAGCGGGAATCAGTTGATGTCTTTCACTTTATTCTTCTTTTTATATTGCTAGTTTTAAAAAATACATTTAACAATAATTATCTGCAAACACTGATTTACAAGGGTGTCCTGTTGTATTTTGTTAGTTGGTTTGTTCTATTCCCCCCCCACCACCATGTTCATTGCATTGATGGTTTACCCCTGAAAGTCTGTACCCTCCTCTTATCTCCTTATAAGTTCATACCACACCTTCCTTTCCAGCACCTTCCCTGCCTGTTATCCAAACCCTGCCCACTACTTCCAAATCCTCCCTATCCATCATTGTATTCCCTGCCCCTTTATCCAGATTGTTCCCTGTTCATCAACCCTCCTTCGAAGCACTATTGTACTCAGGAATAAAATCCCTCCCACTCTGTAATCCCATTGGTTCCCAAGTTGTATTCTCCTCCCTTTACTCCTCCCATGGTTGTACCCCATTGGTTGTTGGTTTGTATCCACCCCTACCACCCCCTGTGGGTTATAATCACCTGCACGTTTGTGTTCTGGGCTCTTCGCCCTTGGATTTCTTTTGCTAATAAACCATGCGGACTTATTCTGGTAAGTCTCCCTTCATCCTTTGCCTCGGTTCCAGTCAGCACCAAGGCAGCAGGAGCTTGCAGCCTCAGCTCCAAAGGTTCAGTGTGTCCTAAAGCTCTGCCAAAGGAATGTTGTTCCCCACTCCTGCTGTTGCCCTGGGGCCGAGAGCTAGACTGAGTGACCCTCGTGGAAAAGGTGTGACAACAGTGCCCCTTGATGCTTACTGAAAAAAGTGGTGAATAAGGAGATTAACAGTGTTATCTTCTATACACACACACCTCTGTAGAACACCTTGAGGTGTTCTTTTCAAGCATTTGTGAAGCAGTTGTGAAGTTGAATGCTTAAAGTCAGGTTACAGATCACAGAGATTGTTCAAGTGACTGGAGAGTCAATAGTCATGAGAGCTTCTTTGCTTGTAGAAAAGTTCCATTCTACCAAATGCAGTTCCTCAACTGACCTCTTGGCCAAAAACTACAATTAAAAGATGCACTAGAAGCAAGTTTCTTGCATATCTGTTCATAGCTTTGTGTCCTCTTCTGTCTCTCCTATTCTCTTAAGGTTCCCAGAATTTTGAGTCATCTGCCTAAACTGGTAGGTTCTGCTTTTTCTCTCATCCTGCAGTTCGGGTATTTCTTGAGGAGTATTTTTAGAGACCCTGCTATCCGGTGGGATTTAAAGTTATATATGAATGATTCTCCTTTAAAAATATTCTTTCTGTATCGACAAAAACTTGCTTTCTTCTTGTCACTACAGGTGCTAAGAGGTGAACAAATTGCACAATATGAGGGATGATGCTTATTGCATCTGTTTTTCAGAGGTAGAATCTCTCTTTTAATACATCTCCTAAATTTATCTCCTTTCATCTGTAGCCAGTAAATTAGGCTTCCAATTTTCTTTCTTAAGCTTGAGACCTCTGAAGTAAGCATTTACCCTTTATATGTTCAAAGTCAAAAACATTCTTAATATTCATAGGCCCACAGGCATCAAGAAAATTCCTGGGCTTTTCTTTTTACAAATTTAGCTATTTCTACTCAATGGCTGTCCAAATGGATAGTGGCCTAAATTGAGTTTTGCTATGTAACTGTTGAAATATATCCTCCTAATAGAATCAGGGCATAATCCACCAGAAATCAGACAATATTACTGGCATTGTTCAGAAACTTTTTCTTCATTTCCTGTCATACCACCACTGAATGCAATATTGTTTTGGGTTGCTGAAGGGAAATATGGTTCTACATTTGCTGATTGCTTTAAGTGCTCCAACACTGCTGTGCTAGATTTTTGATAAAGCATTTTCCTGGCGTTACTTCAAGTGTGAATGTTCATTTAAGCTATCAATAGAAGAAAGATAAGTTACATACCTGTAAAGGGTAATCTTTGAGATTTTGAGTCAAAAATTACAAGTTTTCTGGTTACTTTTCTCTTTCAAAACTTATCTGGATGCTGGACATGAGCAGTTGAAGAGTCCTCTCTGAGGAGGAAAAGGAAAAGGAAAAGAAGGTTGTCTCCAAGCAGCAAAATGGAAGTGCTAGCCTCATGTTAATATTTATGTGGTTGTTTCAAAACTACTTATTTATTTAAATACCACTCTTATTGCTCAGTATTTTTTGTCTTTTATCTTCAAGCATAATATGTGCCTTTACATTTTGAGAATTATGTTATGAGAAAGGGTCATGCATGCTAAATTATGAAGATGCACTTGTCACACCTGAACAGTTAGCATGAGCATTACATTTGACTCATCTGTCTGCCTTTTATGTTGAAAGGATTGGTTACATGGGCCCATGTAATTTAATTCAAACACAACTTTTAACATCCTTTTCAATTGTGTTTTTATTTATAAGGTGAGATGAATGTGTTGGATGAATGATTTGGTAGGTGGATTGAAAAATGAGCAGGCATTTGGACTCTGAAGATAGTAATTAATGGCTCAGCTTCCAGATGACATCCAGTCAATACTAGTGCCTCTCTTATTCAGCTACTTTCATCAATGACGAAAATATTTCAAGATGATGAGATAGAATGGACCCTCAGCAAATTTTCATATGAGACAAAATTGAGAAGTTAAGTTTAAGTGACACTGGATGGAAAAACATTGAGAAACAGAGGGGCTGGGCCAACAGAAATCTAATAAGTTTTGAAAGAGAAGTGCAAAAGCCTTGCACTTCAGAAAAAACAGCCAAGTGCATGAGCAGAGTCTGGACATTAACTGACTTGGTAGCAGCTCTGCTGAAAGAAGAGGTTCTAGTGGCTTGCAAGTTGAGTATGAATGGAATGCTGTCACCACAAATAAGGCAAACTGGGCTACATTGGAAGGACTGTGGACAATATATCAAATAAATTTAGTATTCCTACTTCACATATACTTTGTTTACGTCCGTCTTGCAGTTCAAGAAGGATGTTGGAAAACTGCAAAGAATCCAAAAGAGGGCTAACAAGAGTAGAGTCTTGGTTAATCATCTTCTTGGTAAGAGACCTGAAGAACAGGGTGTTCTACCAGAGATTGCTTAACCCAGTGAAAGAAAGGCTAAAGAAATCAGCAGTCAGTGCAGTTTGAAGGTACAATATGAGGATGATGTACTACAAGGTACATACACTTAACTCTCCTTTCTACCAGCACTTGGTATATTAAAATGCAAAACCCACAAGTTTCAACTTTGGCATCAACATTAGAAGTGCTTCACCAGGAAGGTCATATAGCACTGGAACACTTTATGAACTTGAGTGATGAAATCTCCATCCTTGGGGTTTTTTTCAGATTCGTCTAGATAAAGCCAAAGTTGACCCAGTCTAGTACTGGCTGGGGTCCTGCTCTGAGTGAGTCCAATTAGGTGACCTATAGACATTCCTATGATTCTAGGCTTTGTTCTACTGAATAATTACATATTTCAGTTGTCCTTGTACTTTGTATTGGGTGAAAAAACCACAGTCAAGTTCTGTATCCACTATGTTTATTACATATGTCGAAACAATAGTATAGGAATTCAATGATTAATTAAATACTTCCTTTTCTTCCCATGACCACTGGAAGATTTCATACTGAGGGAACAAAAGCTTTAATGTCATAATCCCTAAAGAGTAGCAAGAAACATGTATTGTTATCTTCATTCCCCAGGATTCCTAACAATGTTTGTATAAATTAAAAACTGTTAACAGCAGAACACTGTAATTAATTAGCTTCTGTATGTTTACAGCTCTCTTTAATTGCTTAAAAATGTCATTTGTCGGCTTCATGTTCTATTGACAATGTTATTGATTTATCCGATTTGGGCTTTGTCTTGTCTCTCGTACATAAAACTCACATAGGCAGTTCAAATGGGAAATGACTCTATTGATTTCCTTAACTTGAGCCCAAATGCTAAAGATTTTTGGATAAGCTTTCTCATTATTTAAGCCAAAATCAATAAGAGAGAGCATCTTTTAATGAAAGAGCAGTTTGAGCAACGTACTTCAGAAATGGGGTCCTGTTCATCCTTTGCTTTACAAATCGATCTCTTTGGTTCCCTAAGTGAGGTCCAATTGGTTGACATTGTGGTTTGTCTTTGTGTGTAAACTTGCAGCTTCAGAGAGGAGAAGATGAGCTACAGACACAGCAGAAGAAAACACTTTGCAACAGGAAAAGAATGATCATCTTATTGAGGTATCACACTCTATGTTGTGTGTTCTGTAAAATCCTTGCTTCTTATGACTGTTTGAAAACTATATACTTTATGGGAAAAGTAAGATTTTTTCAACCCTATCTTGTTGGTTTTTATCATTCATTTGTGTATTGTTATTATACTATTTTTAAAAAATATTACATACTTAAATGATACAAGTAGTTAATTTGGAACTGTCACTTTTTATGATTTTTCTGAGTAAAATACCATCACAGACTACAATCCAATCACATTACTTTCTTAACCTGTTAATTTGTTCTGGTTTTATTTCAGCTCCATCCTCAAGAAATTAGACTTAGCAGCTCCAGACTAAGCTGTGTATAGTGAAATCTAAGATAAAAAATGGAGAACTGAAGTTGAAGAGCTTCAGAATGAACTGGGTATATCTGGCTAGTTATATGGGCAGGCCAAATGTTCGTGTACTGTACTAAGATATCATTAACTGACCTGAACTACATAAATTAAGCTGATTATGCCTTCACTTAATTAACTGAGAATGACCTATTGATGTATAGGCAGAGCAAGATAGAGACTACATGCTGCACTGTGCTAAATTTATAGGTTTTCAATTAGTTCTATTATTGACCAAGATTACTTAGAAAAGGAGTTTACTTTTATGTTTTGTAGCAGGTTTTTAATTTAGGAAGTTATTTGAAAATGTTCAGTTTGTATCTCTTGAATGATTCAAAAAACGATCCAGTTAAAGTTATTTATTCAACTATACCCCTAGACGACTAACACATATAAAATGTTTGTCTTTCAAACTGCTGTTATGGCTTATTGTAAGTATTGATTAATAATGTCCAAAATATGAATATTCTCCAAATTTAAGTCATAATAGTTGTAGAACGAATACAACCTGATTATTTGTTTAAAAGAAAATTTTAAAGTAATGCAAGGAAAATCTCCACAAAAATCTAATCATTTTATTATAAATAGAAACAGAGATTTTCTTTCAAAAAATGTACATTTACTGTGATTTTTAGTTAAGCTCCATATAACACCTGATAGAGATTTACTAAATGTACTAAATAATCTCAGTAATATATTTACAGATTTTGTTCAGAGGAAAAGATGAATTTGTCTAGTGTAGGGATTTTTATTATGCAGAATGATGGAGTAAAATAGAATTTGGTTACAAATCAACTTCCACTGTAGACATGATTTCAAATAAACCACACAATTAAACACCAAACAGGAAAAAATATAGCTGCCAATTAGTAATACTAGTACAAATGTTGAAGAGAAGTAATAAGTTTAAATATTAGCATGTAGTAGGACTGTTACGTTAGACTGATGATTATTCTGTAATATTTCTATTTTAAAAGAGCCATATTATACAAAAAGAAAATAATAAACCATCTTACAGATAAGCTTGTTTATTAGTACACCAAGTAAAACAAATCATCATGTATATTTAGCTAAAAAGACCATGACTATTCATGTTTTAGACCCTGAACACAGTTTTCTTTAGCTCATTATCAAGTATAAATTTTTGGGGAAATGTACTTTCTCTACAGATACCAGTTCTTTAAGGTACATATCTATGACCATAGTTAATGTAAATTCTGCATTTTTTTTCAAATAATGGTGCACTAAAGGGTTCCTGTCTCTATTGGTGCAGTTCTCCTCAAGCTTAAAAAGTTAAACACTGTATATACATACATTATAGTATGTTACTGTGTATTTTTGAGATTTATGGCTAAACCTGCCCTTTGTAATTCAGCAATCACTTTACTGATATGTCTCCTGATATTTTCCTAGTCTATATGAAAACCTGTGTACATACGTAGCTCTTTACTCTTCCTTCAAGTATGGGCCATAATCCTTGGGTATGTACTGGTCATGTATAGAAGGCAAAATGCATCATGAAAACTTGATCCAGGTGCTTGACTTCACTACCGTTAGACTACAGCGGCAGTCCCAACATCTGGTGTTCAGCTGCTGTCCAGCCTCTTTGACTGTTACTGACTGAACAAGCCAAGTCTCTGTCTTCTCCTCCTTATTGACACGTGTATTAGCACATGCAGCATGTTACTCTGCTATATGACAATTTTCGTTAATTGCTTTGTTGACTTGTTTACTAGTTCATTTACTGGTTTTGGTAAATGGCTTATGAGTTCCACCAGTCGCCTAACACCTGTCTGTGCCTCAGTGTTTTATCTGTATTTTCTACCAGTTAATTTATATTAGCTTGTACGTCAGATGTTCCCCTCTTAGCACATCTCTCTTTATTTATCCTACCCCTGTTAACATTTGCCCAGGCCCTTGCCCTTTTTGTCTATCCTGTCATTGTCGTTTCTAATTATCTGACTCACTTTTTAAGTCTCATATCTACCATTTAAATCTCTTTCATTAGGAGGTCATATTCTGTGGAGTCTTCATACACAGGATGGTCAGAAATTCCACTTCTCTGCTATGTGATTTTTCTGTCAGTTTTCTCTTTTCACCGGTTTGAAGCAATTCATTCCTCAGCATGTCCTGGAGTGCATCAGGCATGGCATTGCCAGCTGGGCAAGGAAGGAGGGGGACTGTTCCACTCTTCTTTGCCCTGGTGCAATTTCACCTTGAGTCCTGTGTGCAGTTTTGGTCATCACAATATAAGGAAGGTATTAGACTGTCCCATCCAAAGAAGGGACACGAGCATAGTGAAGGGCCTTGTGGAGAAGCCATATAAGCAGCAGCTGAGGTCATTTGGTCTGTTCAGCCTGGAGAAGAGGAGACTGTGGGGAGACCTCACTTCAGTTTATAATTTCCTTGTGGGGGAAGAGGAGGTACAGAAGCTGCTCTCTTCTCTGAGGTGACCAGTGACAGGACTCGAGGAAATGGCCTGAGGCTGTGTCAGGGAATATTTAGGTTGGATATTAGAAAAAGGTTTGTCACACAGGGGGGTGGCTGGGCAGTCGAACAGGCTCCCCAGGGAAGTGGTCACAGCACAAAGCCTGAGAAGAATTCAAGAAGCATTTGGACAATGCTGTCAGGTGTTGCAGTGTGGGCCAGTGGTGACTCACTGCAACCTTCCTAAAGCGTCCCACGAGGAAGGCGTTCAGGCAGACTCACAGCAATCATTCACACATGCGCGCACCACAAGCAACTTGCTGACAGCTGAGGGCGGGAAGGGCCTTTGCATAGAATTCCAGTGGGGTTTATTGGCACCAGACACTGTAGGGGTCCAGAGGCAACAACAGCGATGGTTAGAGGGTCCAGGCTTATATAAATGCACAAAGGGGTGGAGCCAATGGGCAGCAACCAATTACCAAGAGGTATGGGTGGGAAAAAGGAGTACACTGACCAGTAGTGAGACACAAGGGTAAACAGGCAGGGGCACGAACCAATGGGGTTACAAAGAATGGGGAAACTGCTAGAAATCTGACCATATAAGATCAACCGGGGGTGTAAAGGCCAATGGGCCAATAGGGGGATGTGGCACTGGGGTTGATTGACAACCTGCCAGTTAAACAGGGGGTCCATAGGAGAGGTTAAAGTCCAGGGGACATTCTTTCAAGGCACAGCCCCAGGAAGTTCCCTAGCAGCCCCACAGGCCTCCCCCACAGTCAGGTATATGTAATGACTCTTGGATATACTTGTGGATTCCTTTCGACTCAGCATATTCTGTGATTCTATGATTCTGTGTTTCTGTGATCTCACCCGTTTGTTATCAAACTCTTTATCAAACACACCACCTTAAGTTATCCTGTTTCCTTCCTTAACTGCTTTTTCCACTTGCCTGAGGAATCTCTACAAATGTTTGTGACTCTAATCTCTTTCCTCCTTGACTACCATAATCTCACTGAGCAAACATTTCCAACTGAAGTAGTCAGACCATTTAGCCCCTGCATCATTTCAGTCATGCCACTTTTTATTCTCCTCATGTCTCATGAAATTATTTTTTTTAACCCTCATGGATTTTTCTAATTTCTAACACTTGTCATTTACTATATCACATATTTCAAATTCCTCCTTTTCTCTGTGATGTGATTTTTTTTTTCCCGCTCCTTCATTGGCTGTCTTAATACTTTTTACCATTACAATCCTGAAACATGCTGTATTCTTCTTGGATTCATATTTTTCTTAAACTTGTTCCTCTTAGTCCACCTTATGGTGCTCTTTAAATAAGTTGACCAGCCAGTGATTCTAAATTTTGCATCAGTGTAGCAAAGCTGATGAACGACTCTTTCCTCTTCTTCCTATCTCCCTGACAAGGATCCAGACCTTTGCACAGAATGTAACAATCAAGTTTTACAGCTTGCATATTCATGTTGTCATATTTTAATTACAGTGTTCAGTTCTCTCTTTCTCCGATTTATCACATTCACTTACGATTAACTTCAAATGGTGTTATGGATTAATTAGGTCAGGAATCATGCCTGCTTTTGTGTCTTTTTTTTACTGGTCCACCATAAAAGGCCGCACTTTTATTTATAAATGTAAAGGTAATAGAGTCTGCTGCTTTTAGGATTCTCATGCTATTTGTGCTTCCCCAGCTGATTCTCAGGAGATGTTCAGGCATTTGTATAGGCTTAGACTCTTTTCCAATAGGCAGTACACGTTTCAAATCATGGATTCTGGCTGATCCATGATCACTGGCCTCAGCAACAAAGAGTCATTCCTGGCACATTATTTACTGACATGGAGGAAGTCTCTCTTGATCCTGACTGGCTTTTAACTGCTACCTTTGCACAAAAATAGTAGTTCCTCTAATAATTGCAATAATTTAGGCTGAGAGAAGATGAAATGGAATTTGTAGTATTATTTTCATAAACAGAGAATAAGTCCAACCATAAGTCATCTTAAATGACTAAGAAGTTTAGATCTGTGTAGTACATGTAGCATGTTTTTTTCAGAGGATGATGTATTATTATTTCTGCTGAGGTATCTTCATGCCTGTCATAAATGGAGGACTGCTCCTAAAATGCCTTTTCTAGCACGGTTTTGACATGTAAAGCAGAATGCTGTAGCTGTCCTTGAAGGATATTTAAGCATCACTGGCAGTTGTGGGTATAGGTATTCATACTGAATGGCAAAGGTATTATTTATTCATTCGACAAAGCTCTCAGTCCTGTATTACCTTGCTGCCTGGGTGGTAGTTCTTGGACTGCAGATATCTCAAAGAGGCACACTAAAGAAACTTGAGTTTGTGGGTTACATCTCGTTGCGTCTGTTGTCTGCTCTGGAATGTTTCTCTCAGTTTGGTAAGAGATAAGAAAATATGAGAAAGAAAAGATGTGTCAAAGGAAATTATTTGTGTCATTTACTTTAATACTCTTTTCTTCAGTTCTCTGCCCTAATGTCTTAGTTTCTCTCCGTAAACAGATGTGTTGCCATGTACATTGCCCTTTTGACACCTCATTTCTCTCTTTCTGAAAACCTTTCTCTGTAACTTAGGGTAGGTGTTCTTCAGCCCAGAGTTTGATTCTGCAACAAAGTTATTGGTAATTCACCCAGGGCTTTAACATCTTCTTCCTAGCCTCCCTTTGGAAAAGTTGCTTCATCTCTGAGATGCCTAAGGTGTCAGTTTATGCATTTCTAACACCAAGCTCCCTATTTCTCTATTCCTGTTTTCTATACAGTGGGTTTTTGTTTTTTTTTTTTTTTTTTTTTTTTTTTTTTTTTAATGTATTTTTCAAGCATTTTTCCTAAATGAGGTAAAGGAGGGGTAGTTGGACCTTAACCCTAACGGATCTGCACTATTTTTCCTTGATAAGTGAACAGTTTGCTTCGAAGTTTTGCCCTCAAGTATGCTACACATACTCTCCTAAAATTCTCTAAAAAGAAACCAGATGAGATAAACTGAAATACCTCTACTTTGTGAAGAGCTAAGGAAAATTTCACAATATAATCTGAACTCTCAATTTGCATTTCATGATGGGATTTTTCTACTGACTAGCTGCTGAATGCTATCTTATGATTTTACATGAGCAGCATTCTCTGAATTCTTGTTCATCTATATATTCACACTTGGTGAGTTTGCACTGCAGGTATGTTGAGAAAACATACGGTAGTTCTGTTTAACCTTTTAAACGATATAAAATAGTAAAAAATAATGACTGGCACACACCTTTTCTCCTTAGCAATCCAGAAACATTTAAAACTTAAGTTTTTAAAAAGGAGAGGGAGAGAAATGTGGGTGGTGAATTTATAAATAAGCAACCGTTGAAAATATATAACAAGTATCCTCTCTCAAGTGCAACCTCTTCACATGTATGTTCTCATGGTGCATTTTTCTTAGCAGTACTTTTCCTTTGTAGTGAAAACTACCTGGAAGTGAATCTTGAAATTTTCTTAGAAGAGAAGAACCATAGAACAGTTTGAAGAAATTCATCCTCTGAATGTCTTATCCCAGAGAAGTAATTGATGGAACTGAATATGCAGTTCCACGTTCCCACTCTGCCAGTCTCAATAATACTGGCAGTCTTCACTGAAATTACTACAGCTAGCATTCTGGAAGATTTTTCTTTCTGCAAATCATCATGTATTCTCTTTTGCTGGATAATATGTACCTAGACATGTTGGTGTCATTTGATTTTTCATAATCATAATTGAAATAATTATTATTTTGTGCTACCAAATTTCATCATCATATATGTTTCTTCCCCCCCATAACTTTTACATAATAGTGAAAAGTTATGGGAGAGAAGACTCATTATTTTAATTTTAGTAATATACCCTTTCCATAATATATGTGTTTTTCAATGTAATGGTATCTTTCTGTACAAATCAGGGTATTTTATTTACTAATACTAAAAGATGTAACAACTTTTAAAGTGAGTATTAATATTTTATATGTTGCTATATAAACAATGACAAAGCTCACATTTCCACAGATTTTTTTCATTCCTTCCTTGTAAGCATTCAGAAGAATAAAAAATACTTACATAGTTTGTCAGATTGCATCATGTACTGATAAGATACCATCTTATGAAAAATGCCATGTGGAATAATTACAAGAAAATTAAACTGCAAAAAAGCCCACCTCCGTGCATGTAGTTACAGGAATTTTGAGTACGCCAAAGCTATTTCCATGGTTTTCACTAGTATTCTTCATCAATTTGATTGGGTTACATGTAGCTTATACATTAATTGATAAAATTACTGCAGACATTAGATGAATGGAAGGTAACATGGGGGTCTTAACCAATGACTGAATAAAAAATTAAGAAAAAGTTTTGAGTTGCCTTGCAAAATTATGAAAATACTACTGGAATGTATTGGGTTTGGATGGGTTGAAGATAATTGGCTTTATAGCAGTCTGTATATCATGCTGTGTTTTGTGTTGGTGACCAAATTAAAGTTGACAACACACTGCGATTTTAGCTGTTGCTGAACAGTGCTTCCATGATGTGTTCTGTGTTTCTCACTCTGGCTGTTCAGGGAGCAGTCTGGGAGTGTGGATAAGAAGCTGGGAGGGGGAGACAGCCAGGACATTCATTTTTTAAGACAGCTCTAGGCAGCAATAAGCCATGATCTGTTTTCACTAGGGCAAAATAGAAGAAGAAAACCAGATCCTTCTTCCAAGCTCTGCAGGAACAACAAACAAATTAAGAATGATAGAATGAAGGACTTCTCCTAAAAAGACAAGTAGACACTGACTAGTTTCAGTGTATTTTCAAATTTTAAATTTCACAAAAATCTAGTGTAGAAATGAATGGAAGAATTCAGATAGAAGTTCTAGATTTTTGTTCAGCTTAAAGGTGAGTCCAGCTTGCTGTGTATATGTACTTCTGAGGATGAGAGAGGACATAGAAAATGAAAAAAGCAGGACAAGGGCTGAATGTTATAATTGTAAATAATATGGGATTGAAAGGAATTTTTTTGCCTAGATAGAAAATAAGTGTCCTTAGATTTACTAGTAATGGGAAAAATTAATTACTTAATGAGAAATAAAGAAGAAATTGAAGTAAAAAAATAAGAAAAAAAAGGAAGACTACTAATATTTTATTCCTCATTTCCTACAAAATTTAGTTATATGTGATCACCCTTCCAATCTCTAGCGATTTCAAAATCAAAACTAAAATCCAAATCTCAAAAATAATTTCATAAGTTTTGTGAAAAAAAGTAGCTGTATGATGAAAACTTGGACTACCGCTACTTTTGAAAGATGGAGGCTAGGTTGTCTGTCTGAAAGCTAATCAGATTAAACACGGGACCTCGTGAGGCTCAGGAGCAATGTGAAAGACAGAGAAAGAAGCCTTTACAACCTAATGGAGCACACTGAACTGGGCGCTCCTCGTACCATCAGAGGAGAACATTTAGCCTATTGCCCTTGATGTAACATCCACCAGCAGCAAAGAAATAGAATAGTTAGGGTTGGAAAGGACTTTAAAGATCACCTTAGTATTGGGTAGGAACGAGTGTAGTTCAGCAGAAAGAAAAGAAAATAAAGAATAATATGTACAGTTTTCTGGCTGAACCCTGCATTTTTTCACTTCAGTGTATTCTGCAGTTTTACAAAATTCTTTTTCTAACCCTTGTATATGGGCAAGCTCTGTGTCGTGAGCTTGTACATTTGAATGGTAACAAACTCCAGACAAACAGATGATTAGGCTAAGAGGTGTGACTGCCAGTGATGAGAGAGAGAAAGAAAGAGTTTGAGACAACATGGTCTGAAGGATCCCTGGATCTGCCTGTCAAAAAGAGCATAGACCAGAATCTGGGAACCCCACTTTGACTCTCATAAGCCTGAGGTTGGAGAGCCTGTAATGCATGTGTGTGCATGCAAGACTACTGTCAGGCTTCAGTCAAACAAGCTGATGGGTAGGGAGAGAGGTCAGAGTGCCAGCATCCAGTGTAGGACCACAAGTCAGAGAACTGAGAGTCAAGGGGCTGAGAAACTGAAGGAGATCAGCATCCAGGGGCCAACTAAGGGGAAATCCTGTGTTATGTCAGTGAGTCAAATTCAGTCATGATCAAAAAAACAAAAGAGAAAATGGAACTTCCTGTGCTGTTCACAATTATGTAAAAGCTGTTTGCATTGATGTGGGCCAGAGTATGGGCCACATCACTTCTACTGGGCAGCCTGTGTGCTTGGCCACATGTGGATTCTTTGCACTGTTTGTGTACCTGAGCACCTCTTGGCACCACAAAACTTACCAAACTTCTACTGGCTGGACATGGAGACGTAGAGCACTGGGAGACTTGTTTCTGTGCGGATGGAGGAAGAGAAATTCTGAAGTCTGTCAGTGTCATCTACCTCTAACTGCAGCATTTCACAGCTCGGGTAGCAGCTGCTGCCTGGCTCACCCTGAAACTCAGGGTTCTGGCAGAGTGGACCTTGTAATCTTTCTATCTCAGTGAGGAAAAGAGATAAAATATAAATTAATGATAAAACATTTTACTAAGTTAGGACATAATGCTTTGTCTACTTGGGCAGCTGTTTGTTTAGAGTTTCTTTGTGTTTTGTTTTTTTGTATGTGTTTTTTGTTGTTTTGTTTTTGTCTGTTGGTTTGTTTTTTTACAGAATGATGGTATCATGTCTGAACAATACAAAGTATTTAACTGCTATTTCATGAGTTGTATTAGAATCATAGGATCTTTTGACTGAATGCAGGTTTTCTCTTTTTGTTGCTTTTACTGTATTTGAAGATCTGGAGGTCAAGCAATAGGGACAATACCCAGGCATCAGTAAATATCTTTTTTTTATACATAAGTATTCTGAAATTGTTCATTATTTCTTCCTGCATTTCATATTATAAATTTAAATAAAATAATGTTTAAGCTTCATCTAAGTTTAAAACTATGTATGCCTTGGAGCTTTTTAGCAAGATAGAATGCTAAAACTTTGGACTTATCAGCTTGGAACTTCTATTGACTTCAGAAGTCAATATTTGTGTTTGATATTTTACAGGGGCTTTTTGAATGTTTATTTAGAGCAAATTAATATAATTGTCCCACAAAGGGAACTGCAATATGTTACTAATTGATGTGGCATTTTTTAGGCTCTTGATTCTTTTAAAGAACTGGTCATGGTATTCACAAATTTCTTTTTTGCTTAGTTGTGGGTTTTAGCATCCTGAATGATTAGAGATAAAACAATCAACACTGTAAAATTAGGCTTTGTTAGACAACTCCACTAAGAATAAGCTCTCTTCATGGGAAAATTATACTGAAGCTTATTTAATTTGAACAGTGTGAAGAGTTGAGAAATGTATCTTTTAATCCACAAAATATAATACTGTTTAAAGATTAAGTTTCAGAAGTGTGCTATAATTATAATGCAATGTTTTGTTAGAACTTGTTTTCAGAAGATTTTAATTTGAAAAACATCAACATTTCTTAAACTTGGATGCACGAATCTAGTGTCTTGAGTGTATGTTAGATACGCACAGCTTGATTATGAAAAATACTTAATGGTTAAATCTTCAGATTGTGCATCAATTATTTTTGAAGATGAATTACCCATTTGAAGCTAGTAGCTAAGGAGTGTTTAGATGCTGTGCTAGATCGCTCAGTAAGTCAGCATCTTCTGAGGACAGACTCTTGAGAAAAGTTCAGTTGTAGCTATAACCAGTCTGCAGTGCATATTCTTCCCCAGAAAAGTTCTTAGAATTCCTACACAGACATTACACTTTTCCTAATAGTGAGAGCAAAATTAATATTCCAGACAGCAAACAAAAGTTTTTGGGAAAAAAAAAAAAAAGTATATATATAGTGAGACAAGCTTGATTCATCAGATGGCAAAGAAAAACTTAAAAATAGCTTGTGGATTTTTTTAACTTAGTGAATTTAACTAATGTTATCTGAACATATTTACGTATCATATGTGTGGACTGGTTGGGGTGGTTGTCTTTGAAATTTTATTTTATGACCAGAATGTAGTTCATGCTCCTTGCGTTCTTTGTCACTTCTAATATATTTGGCAATTCTTGAAATATTTGATGCTGCAAATATGACTTGTCATTTCAACAGATGGACAGATTGAATCTGTCAGACTGGTGGAATTTGCAGTAAATTCACTGCAGCAAAAGTGAAGCCGTGAAAAATTTTATTGTCTTAAATAGCTGAATGTAATTCACTGGTTTTCATCAAAATACTATCTGGCATTTAAGTACAAAAGAGGAAAGTTTATTTGTAAACAGTCTTCATAGTAGATTCAGTTAAAATATTTACATTACTATAAATCAATTTTTAAGTATACAACTGAGAGCAGACATATTTTCAATCAAAATTGAGCACTTCAAAAATGTTAGACTGTAGCTATAATCTTGAGAAAAATATGTTAAATAATGTGCTCCACAGAAAAATAAAGATTTTAGGAAGTAAAAAAAAAATAAAAAATTCTTTATTCCACATTATTTTGAAAATAGAATGCTGACTATTTCTAATAAGACTAACCAGAGACCCTCACAACAGAATCTGTTATGCAAAATTCAAACACACCAGTGTATTCAGTACAGGTTTAGTAGTTCGTCAAACACAACATTCTAGGTATATAATTGTCCTTTTCTGTCACTGTCTTTATCTAAAACATGCTAACCACATATTTTTTTGCAATAACAGAGACTGGAGTATGACTGTTTCTTTCTGAGCTACATTACAATAAGTGATTGCTTTATGTAGATAAACATTTCTTCTTGATACTGAACTTTGTTGTGCTTTGTAGCTTGCTACTGTTTGACTGAGGACATTTTCCTTGTGAGGGCAAACATATTTCAGTGCCTGTTTTACTGTGTTTAACCTAATAGTTAACTCTGTTATTGTGCCTGTATGAATACTAACACCATAACAAAAATAACTTTAATGGTCCTGTGAAGCAGACCACATAAACCAAGAACACTTATTTTCATCGAAAGCCTGTGCTAAGTTTTTATTAAGAGATACATTAAATATTGATACATACAACCTCTGATTGAACCTTCAGAGTTGTCACATATAGGGGTAGCTGAAGATTTATTATGCAATATAAAATTAGGCGTTTACAATAAGTTTCATTATAAATGACCTTTGCAGAATGGAGATTGCCACAGAGAGTAGGTTCTATTTTTGCACAGCAGTAAAGGGATTCAAAAAAGCAAATATGAAAACAAAGAAGTTGGAAATCCTAAAATGAAAAATATTCTCGAAAAAAAATCCAAAATTTGCTTGCTAATGAGAAAACATATTCCAGAAAGTCTGCCTTCCAGTTGATGGAAAATCAAACTATGGTAGATGATAGACAAACATATTTTAGCAACACTTTCTTGACATGTTACATGTAGGAATACTACAAAATTATGATATTACAATTTAGCAACTTGAATATTTATAATATATCAAGAAATGCTTGTAAAGGTTTGTTAAAAAGCTCACCAGAAAAAGATTTCTCTTGTGTATATAATGTATAAGTTAATGGAACAGTAAGGTACCTTGGTAGAAGTAAATATATATTAAGTATTAAGGAATGATATATAAAGATGGAAAGGTTAACTTATATGTAGCATATTTAGAACATTACTTGTCTTTGTCTTTTTCTGTTGATTTAAGTACACAGCTGAAAGACCAAAAGATATTTGTCTATCAGCATAGGCAGTCTTCAGCAGCCAATCAGAATGTGCTTACAGCTGAAGAAGCTCACTGGTGAGCCTTTTTCACTTTTAAATCTGATTTCACAAAAGTTGAAAGGAAGGTGTGTCACAGCTTTAATGCTGCTCAGCCGCAGAATAGGAGTTACTAAAGATCTCTTAACAAAATTTTCAGATGCAACATGCAAAGTATATTGGAAAATATGCTGTGTGTGAAGCCTAAATAAAATTTTATTTATTTATTTTTAACTGTAGAATATGCATTAATTACACTGGAGTATATTTCTAGCTGGTGGGAAAAAAAAAATCTCTGAGTAAAACTACAACTTTTTCTTTGATAAGTTCACTTTAAAAATTTCATATTACTTCTATGAATTATTGCCTAGAATTATGAAGGAAGAGATGGCATGGTGTATCTCAAGTTTATACTGAGTAAAATTAATCCACTTGGCTGTAGATTGTGTTTACTTTTGGAACATAGAAAATGTGGTGGCATATGACAATGGCATGTTTCTCTCTTTTTAAAATCAAACTTGTTTTTAAATAGATCAACAAAGTTACCAGAGTTTTACTAAATTATATTTAGCAAAATTTATTTATACCAGTGCACATAAAATTAAAAATATAATTAAAGCTGTCCATCTGAGACTATTTTACAAAACAGGTTTGGTATACGTTCCTTTTCTTCTGTAAATGGAATTGGTAATGCCTTCACAGTAAGTAATGAACAAGTCATGTGTCACTGGAATTGTGGATGGTGCTGTCTACTGTCTTTGGCAATTTTATGCCCAAGATTTCCACCATATCATGACAAGATAGTGGCAGAATTTCTAAATAATGGGTAATATAATGTACTACTGCAACCTGTGGTGCCTTTGTTTAAGGCATAGATGCTTCTCAGGGAGGTAAACTGGATAGATGGAATAAATGTTCTAAACACTAAAGAGAAAAACCTAATAATTTTTAATTAGGTACTAATATTACCAGAAACTAGAAAATTAGGAAAAAATACAGAGCTGATAAATAACACCTACAGAGCCTTAGTTCATTGTACTGATGAACATTTGTCTTCAGTAGATGTAGTATGCATAGACTGCACCATCCAAGGTTATGAACTTCTGGGTAACTGCTTCACTGAGGAAACGGGGAAAAGGGGTTCACCTGAGTGCACACCTCTTCAGGGTGATTCTTGACTCAGATTTGTTTTGTCTGCATACAGTGTGTGTAGTATAACCTAGATCATAATGTCTCCAAATTTTCAATTGCTGTAAAGAATGAAAATTGTGAAAACTGTAAATTAATTGTCTTTAGTTTTCAGCTGATCACCTCAGAACGTAATCTTTTTTTATAGCTGATGAAAATATTCTGGGTTTGGGTGTAGTGGATTGGGGTTTTTTAAACATTTGGAACATTTCTACTGTGTTGAATTATGGGAACAGCAGCTACACATAAGCGTCTGGAACAACAATTTCTTGTCTTACAGGTGGGTTCTAGATGCACATTGGCAGAAATGGAACTGAATCTGGTAGCAGCTACCACTGTCAATGGCAGCACTTTCAACAGTATGCCCTACTTTATATTTGGAATAGAGCAGTCATTTAAGTTCTTTCTAAATGTGCTGCTGTATTAACAAGTGGCAACACCTCTTGGATATATGAGGATTATCTACTGTTTTGTTTCTCTCAGGCAAATCTGTTTTACTCTAAGGTCACTCAAATATTTACATGGCATCAAAACATGCAATATCCTACATGTAATATCCTACAGGTATCATAAACAAAAGTACTTCACTGCATGTTGCAATACAGGAGTCTGAATGGTGTACAACTTGTGGATTATTATTTTCTGCATCTCAAAAACTGATTCATTATTTTCTTCTTTTAGTGTTGCAGAACTTTGTCTTTTGGCTATGAAATATGAATTTGTTGGTAAAGGAATTAATATCCTGTGATGTAGTCATTCAAGTGAGACTTTTCTATTCTTGTTTTGAAATAGGAAGCTTTTATTCTGTCCTTACTTTTCTTTTGGTTTTTATTCCTCTTATGTACTTGTATAAATAAATGGGGAAGCAAAGATAGAGTGGCTGTAGAGATCTGTACACAGGACAAAAGTTCCCTATATATTTGTGGGGATAAAATGACCCCATCTCTGGAACAGAGCTGAAGGGTCATTGCCAAGCTCTAATACAAGTGTAGTCACGGATCTACGTTCATACACACTTCTCAGCAGTGTCCCATCTTCCTACCAGGACAAGATAGAATATCTTTTTCCTTCCATGAGTAGAAAAAAAGGCAAATAATTTTAAGGGTATTAGGACTGCAAAGCATGTTGCCAAATTCACTTGCTCCACGATGGACCTGACAGATTGTCAGTCAAGGTCAAGATATGAATATAAATATTTTTGTTTTTCTACATCTTCATCAAGAAGCAAATGGCAGCTATAATTCCTAGCTTTGATATAGTTTTTCTCCTTTTTTTTTTTTTTTTTTTTTTTTTTTTTTTTTTTTTTTTTTTTACCTATGCCCCTACACCTGTTTCAAACCTTCCATCATAAATGTTATGGCTATTACATATTGCAGACAAAATGGATGTATGTGAAGAATGATATCAGAAATGCCCATATCTCTTTAATACTGCATCTATTCCTAGACTTTTCAATTTACTCTTTTAGGCTCTTTGCTTTAGAAGGAAGAAGAGTATGATAGAGATCTGGCTCAGTTTCAGTCATCTAATTTAGTAACTAGGATGAAGAGGAGCCTATAATTCTAAAGTTTTCCTTTTTCTTTCAGATTTTTCCTTTCCTTTTGAAGTGTTAAAATTGTTTGCCACAAAATTGCCACAAAATTGCCTCAATGGCAGCTATATTTCCTTGACACCAAGATTCTGGAAACACTCCTTGTAGATTTGGGATTTAGTCTTCTTTTATTTTTTGTAACTATTTCAGAATCCTTGAAAAGGGATGGGAAAATATAACAGAAACTACCTCACTGTGGCATCCTACAGTCTTTTTTTATTTTCCTAGGAAGTTATACAGCAGGCCACCATTTATTTCTCTCAGATGTGTTGATTTGGGCTGCTGTTATATTTTTAAGAAAAGTGATCATTGTCATTTACAGAGATTATAATTAGCTCTTCTCAAATGCACTTCAACAGTTAATAATCTCTTGAAGGAGTCTGTTCTGATTGATTTATGTATTTACCTATTTTGTAAAACTCTTGGGTTTTAGTGGTTTGGGGTTTTTTGTAACGAAACAAATTTTTGAATGTACTGATTAACTCAATAGAGGTGTAGCTGCTTCATCCGCTGTCCCCAGACCTAGGCAGCAACAAGACTGGGCACATATTTGCAATAAGCACTGGAGCACATATACACACTGTGCATACACCTACAGAAGTGGCTGGCTGCACAGATCAATGAAGGCAGAAAACACTGTGCTCACTCAAACAAAAATAACACCAAATGCCTTATCCTGTTTCTCTCTCTGTCTGGCCAGCATCAAAGACAATTAGTAGCAAATATTTACAAATATATATAAAAATACATATATATGTATAGTGTGGATCCCTCCAGTAACAGGATCTTACCCATTGCCTGGGCAATCAGGGTATGGGTGGAAATGTGTTCTATCATACAGTCTTATACAATTCTTGTCTTTTGTATAAATGTTAGGTTAATTCCACGCTCTTGCTAAACAAAAGAATATACAATGTGAAATATGGGTTCCTATAATATATAACACTTCTTTCAGTGCTACACTTATTGTGCTGGTTAGGTTTGCTGTTTGCTTGTTTGTTTAATTTTAGATAGAGGAGCTGACTTGGTCTGGACTTCAAAAGGAGCTATTTTATCTGTTAGTCAAGTTAAGGATGGCAACATTCTTGAGCTCCTTTGAAAAGTCTAGTCTGCAATTTGAGATTTCCAGGGGCATATATTTTACATAGATCACCTCAGTGTTATTATTTCTATGTTGATTTCTAAAAGGATCAGTCCAAGTTTATGCATGGACTTTGTAGTATTAGTTTTTTTCAATATGCCTCTTTTCAGAAAGCATATCAGTCTCTGAAGAAAGTAGATTCTGTTGACACATCTTTATCTTGATAAATATTTAACAACTGAATATTGTTGAATTGAATGGAGATTTGTGGCATGAATTTTGTGATGCGTTCTTTCTTAGTTCCTGGAAGAATCTGCTTTATATGTTGTCTGACCCGCCCCCCCAGCAAAACAGCCCCCATTCTTCTTAGGACCAATAGTCTATTTATCTCTAATATTTCATGCTCATCTTTGCTTTGGTTGTCTCCAAGTATGATTACACTCATTGTACTTTCTTGCCTAGTAGCAGATCACTGTTTTTCACATGATTGGATTTCTCAGCTATGATGATGAAATCAGCTCAATGTGTACAAGAAATGCTCCTTCACTTACTGTGGCTTCTTAGAAAAATTATGTCCTGAGTGTATGTAGTGGACATATTTTTTGCATGTGGGCCTTGGATTCAGGAGGAAGAACAATTGTATTTCAATATTTTAGAGCCCCATCTTTGCATTTCAGGCAAAATGTTCTAATTTTATACCCAAAATTGTCACATACAATCAATGATAGCTGACTAAATAATCCTTTACAAAATCACTGCTGGTGTAGAGTTCATTAAAAAACTGACAGTGGGAATTCTGCTCCATAGTGTTTTTGGTGATCTTGATAGATCTACTTGCTTCCCAGCATGAAGAGAAGGCATTAGTTGTGCTTCCGTTTGCATGCGCATATGGGCTTTTTTTGGGAGGACATTCCTTATTCCATCCTCCTCTTGGTATATGTACTTCCACTGAGATGAGACATTCTGATTAAGATAGAAGAGTAATCTGACAGCTTTGCTGTGGCTTATATAGCATAAGACCCTGTAATTGCAGTTGTAGTTTGATTTCAGTTCCCCTTCTTAAGTCTTCCAGGGTTTCTATGCTTTTATTGCTGTGGCTGAAGAAAGACTGAAACAATGACAAATCATGCTAAACAAGGAAGCAAGGCTTTGGGTGTTTATTTCTGCCAACACTGCAGTGGAAAAACGTCTCAGATCTCTAGTGATAGGACATATTTATGGATATTAGTATAGTCTTTCACTTGAAGGCTTGAAACTACTAGTAAGTAACATTTTTCTCATTGTTTACCAGTATTAATTTCTTGTGATTTGTTTAGTTATTTAATTTTGTTAATTTGATTCTAACTTGGTTTCCCCTATCTGTGGGGTTTTGGCATTTACCTTAAAGTACATACCAGGAAGTAATCTTGAGCTTAGTTTTGGCTACTGTTACTTCATAATAACTGCAAGATATATGTGTACTCATAAGAACACTGACATAAGGTCTTTTCCAAAAGAATCTTCTACTGTGAACTGAGGTCCAAGCATTAAACTTCTGGAATCTGAAGACTTAAAATGTACACTATTAATATTAAATATATTTTTAATTTTGTGGTTTAGCCCAGAAGAATTAAGGTTTTTCCAAAAGTTGCACTGATTAATGCAAAACAACTACCACGTTTCCTGCATTTTTGTTTAGTTTCACCATATTTCTTAAGTGCTGACAATATGTATGTCAAATATTTCCAGGGTGGAGTAAACCACTTTTCCTTTACCTAAGGCATTCAAAGAGGACATACGTGCTAAGAGAGTGAGTTAATTTCATAAGTCATTGATGACAGCGTAACCACTGAGTAGCATAACAAAACAGAGCAACAAGTCAATTATAAGTTGTCATCACTAATGTGTGAAAATACCTTCTTAATTCTCCCTGCTCCACCAGGACCATGTTCTTATTTACAGCACAGAAGATTTACACTATAATTCAATTTGTCACTTCAGGGAGTTTGTTGGAAAAATGTAAACAGAGACAGACATTTGACATTGTCCAGAATGTGAAATAGACTTTTTTTTTTTTTTTTTTTTTCCCATTTTACACAGGCAAAACTTCCATACATACATTTTGAAACTAAAGTGGATAACAAGTTGAGTTGATCTAAAGGGAAGGAAAACAAGACTTTTTAGTTCTGTTTCAGCTGATTTTCAGTTTCTGTCATCAGGAAATTGGAAACTAGTGGTACCCACAAATGAATGAAGTTTACGAGGAGCAAACTGTAATTATATTAAATATTTACAGTGTGGTGACTGGATGGCTACCACTGGCTATGCTGTATGGAACCTTAAACCTTTGAGTGACCAGTTCCAGTCTGACCTCAGGCTGTTACAACTGAAGGCTGCTGCCACGTGACAGTTTGTTGGTGGCATATATGAAATGCGTAGCTGCTCTTAGTCCAGCTTCAGGAGACTAGGCAGTGATCCCTGTGGGCCAGGACTGAATCACGTCAGCAGAAAAGTACGGGGAACATTGCTTTGAAGCAGCTATGCTTTTACTCCCCTGAATCGGATACATGAGAATCTGCATGCAATACTTTGCTTTTCTTTACTTGAATATGACACAGTGAATCTACACTACTGCTCTAAAATTTATTAACATCACATACAAGCTTGGTACTTTTTCTTCACATGTATGATTTTATTTAGTTTTAAATTCTGTAAATTTACATGCTAGGTAATATGTATAGAGATATGAATGTTGGTGGCTGGATAAACCTATATCCAGCAATAGCAAGAACATATCTAGATTAAAAATGAAATATCTCTTAAAAAGGA